>NC_133778.1:77315955-77455075 GCF_003597395.2 Chelonoidis abingdonii
TAAACAACTTAACAGCCAGGGAGGGGGGCCACAAGTAAGGAGGGTCGGGGAGGTGTCCGCAAGTGAGGGGAGGCCATGGGGGGGGCGGGACAGCGGGGGGGACCTCAGTGGGTGAGGGGAGCTGGGCTGAGGAGGATATGGTGGGGCTGGTGAGGGGAGTCGGGCTGTGGGAGGGGTGGGTGGTGGGGACCCCGGTGGGGGGCATGTGAGGGGACCCCAGTGAGTTGAGGGAAGCTTAGGTGAGGCAGCTGAGGGGACAGGAGCACCCCAGTGGGGTAGGGGTGACAGGCTGAGGGGCAATCTGGGGGGTGGGTGAGGAGAGCTGGGGGAGAGGGGACCCCAGTGGGGTGAGGGTGTTGAGGTGAGCGGGAACTGGGGCGGGATGAGTGTGGGGAGCTGGACTGTGGGAGAGCCAGGGGTGCAAGTGAGAGGGACTCCAGTGGGGAGAAGGGAGCTGAGGCAGGGGGATCCTGGGGGGGAGGAGGCAGATGAAAGACATCTCAGTGGGGTGAAGGGAGCCGGGCTGAGGGGGAGCCCAGGAGGGCGGCTGAGGGGAAGCCTGAGTGAGAGGAGCTCGGCTGATGGGGAGCCAGAGGGAGAGGCGGCTGAGGGGAGCAATGAAACAGCCCCAGGTTGCGTGGCATGGGCTAGCAGTGGTTTTTCTTTGCTGTGTAGTGATGTACCCTTAGGGTATGTCTAACATAATGGCTGTGTCTACACTGTCTCTTTCAGTGCTAAAACTTTAATCGTTCAGGGTGTGAAAAAACACTCCTCTGATTAAAAAAGTTTTAGTGCTGAAAAGCACCACTATAGGTAGCGCTTTATCGCCGGGATAAAGCTATCACCCCTTGTTCAGGGTGGTTATTTTTTATCGCCGGGATAGCTCTCCCCTGGTGGTAAAGCGTGTCTACACTGCCCACATCACAGCGCTGCCTGATCCTGTTTGGAGCTTCTAGGTAGCATAAAGTGTGTAAAGATCTTTAGAAAGCCAAAACTCTTGAACTACTTGATGTGAAATCTTGCTCACTGACAGAAAACAACTGTCAAGGGTCTGATTTTACACTCTCCAGAAAACTGTGGACATTTAGGTTTGTCATCTTGAGTTGACTTTCCAGTTTTTACTTGTGCAGTTAGAAGGGCGGGGGTGGGGGGCACAGTAACTTCAGTAAAGATTTAAGTGTCAGCCTGGATTTCCTTACAGAATGTTGTTTTCTTGCATTTGTGGGTTTATCTCAGATCTTTTGTTACTTCAATGGGTTTTTTTGTCTGGTTGTAAGTTTCTTATTTCTTTGCAGTTTGTGTAATTATATATAAAAACACACACTCACAATAACAAATTTTAAAAACACTTTAGTGCTCTGTATGTGTTACTCTGTAATGCCCATAGGGATGAATAATGAAAATAATGGCAAATCTTTAACCAGAGAGGTATAAAGCATGGTGTTTTAATATTCAGAGCTGACCATGTCTTTGCAAAAGGGGTTGGATATCCGCTCACACCAAAGAGAGAAGGGTTCAGTCATTTTGAGCTATGTAAGTTTTAACAGGTTGTTGCAACCATTGGAGGAGAGGGGGAGGAAAGTTCCTAATAGCAGAAAAAACTATCCGCTTCCCCTGATGTTCTTTTGTTGAAATTCATATTGTACCTTCTAGCTGTAACATGCACCCAAAATAAGAATGGGAGAGGTTTGTTTTTCCATTTCAAACAGGAATGGAGAGCCATGAAATTCATTCTATTCAGCTCTCAAGTTTGAGGAGCAGAGAAGAATCAAATTCACTTTCAGAGGCTGATGTCAAATAGTTTGAAACATGCTGTGCTGTAGGAGCAGTTTTCTCTTGTGAAAAGGCAGGTGCTGATCCTTCCTTTTTATGCATTTCAAGGAATTCGCCCTGTTTTCACGCTTTCAGTTTGAAAAGTCTCCTTTTGCTGATTGGGGATTGGAATGTGAAATTCATATGTTATTCTTTAAATTAGGGGGTTGGAAAGTTATTTTACCTCTGATGAGAGGCAGGAAGGTTGCCCAAGTGAAACAAGGAATAAGATTCTGAAAATTCTCCTGCTGTGGGCTCTAGCATTGTTTAGTCTTCCAGTTAGGTCTGCGATGCCAATCCAGAAATGGTTGTAGGCAGAAAGAAACATAAACCACCACGCAGCTAGGAAACATGCAGCACTGCTCGTTGCACAAGGGGCTTGGGTATTTTGAAGCCACTGGGAATGTCGGAACAAAATAAGTCTGTGAAAATCTGAGTGAGAATGTATAGATGCACCCTTGGGGCTGGATGCCACAGGGTGCTGCGTGCTCTCAACCCCCACAGAAATTGGAAGCTGAGCTGCTCAGTACCTCTCAGGATCTGGTCCTTTGTTATAATTTTGTTTTTATTTTTATTGTTTTCTTTTTTTTTTTTTTTTTTTTTTTTTTTTTTTTTTTATTTTACATCATTTGATAGTAAATTTTACACTGTGCACACAGAAATTGTATTAGCTCAGGACCAAATTTGTTGCCATCTATCTAAAGTGCTTATATGGCTCCCACCATATCTGAGGACCTCAGAATCTTTAACACATATATCCTTATAACATTCCTGGGAGGCAGGGAAAAATGCTGTTATGCCCATTTTACAGATGGGGAACCAAGGTACAGAGAGACTGAGTTGACCAAAGTCACTCAGGAAGCCTGTAGCAGAGCAGGGTTTGAATCTGGGTCTCCCAAAAGCCAATAGCTGGAGTGTTCTTATTCTCTGATTGCTGTTCTAAAGACTATATGAAATGATTTTGTGAGTTTGTCTATTTTTTAGTGGATGAGTGTCCTGATTGTTGTGTTTATTGAAATGTCTTAGCCTTCTAGATCTTTCAAAGTTTTCCAAAGTCTGTAGCAGCTAGTCTGATTCTTCTCATCATCTTCACAGTTCTCATTATTCAGTACTAGTCCTCCTAGGTACAACATTTTTTCCATTTGTTCTAGTTCTTTGTCTCCAAGTTTGACCTTTATCTTTTTCTTTTATCTTCCAGTTGTCATAAGTTTTGTCTTCTCTGTGCTGCTCTTCAAAACAAATTTTCTGATTCCCAGTCTACCTGGTCAGTTATTATGTGTAAATCTTCCTTGGTCAAAGCTGTGAGGTCAATATCATTTGTGAATCTACAAACAAAAATCAGCGTATAGGAGACAGCTGTCATGCTGATACTGCTGTATGGGTTGGAATGCTGGAGTATAAGGAAAACTGATGGACAAAAGATTTTGACTGCATAAGTAAGCTGATTTAGGGGCATACTGAGAGTTTCAAGACTTCAGGAAGTAAAAATGAAACGATAAGAAATAACACTGTTACAGGCAATTCAAGAAAGATGACTGCAGTGGTCTGGACACATGTCAAGAATGGACCCAGAAAGGATACCATACATGGCAATACATTCCATAGTGCAAAGAACTAGGAATAGAGGAAGACTGAGAAATAGAAGAAGCTTTGAAGCTGGTACAAGATAGAAAATGGTGGAAAGACTTAATTTGGCTCCATTGTCACTGTTGAGCTGATGGATGAGAATCAAAGAGAAAGGAAAGTTTATTACACCCACAACCCCAGTCAAAATCATTGTCTCCCTCTTATACAGAGGCTAAGAACTGAATGGGTCATGGAGACTCTTCTTTTACCTTTTTGCCCTTAGAGGTGATCATTCCAGGGCAAGGCTGAGGTTCACTGGTAGGAGGCAGTGTAAGAAAGCTTGCTATAGCAATTCAGCGCATAGGAATATGGGAATGAGAAATACTGGTTTTGCCATGTTGAATCTAAATTGTTATTGGGACATCTAGGCGGTGTCTTCACTAGGGCAAAAAGTGTGTTCCTAATTTGTGTTAGCTAACTTGAGGCAAAATCTTAGTTAGTTTGTATTTTTCACATGTTAGCAGGTTGAAATAAAGACTATAGGGGAGACTTATCTTTAACTTGACCAGCTAACTTGTGTGAAAACTGCAAATTGCTTTGTCTTCTTCACTAGGATTTGATCTTGAGTTAATTAGATGACCCAAATCTTTTTTCCTTATTGCAGATTAGGTTTTAGGGTTAAAACATGCTTCTAATTCTGAAAAGTGGCTTTAAAGATGGTAGTGTGCATTGTAGGGTTCCTTGTTTGTGTCTCAATTATTCTAGCTCAAATTAGCAAAAAGACTGTTTTTCTAACTGCCAGAGCAGCACAATCAGCTTGGGATCATGGGGTGTAAAAGTCAACCTTTGTTTTTTCTGGCTCATATATCATCACTAGTAATCAGGGCCTTGTGTACTTTGCAATTCCAACTCCATAGAAACTGTCACAGAATTCACCCTTTGCCACTGACTTATGCTCCAGAATATCAGCTTTCATTTAAAAAAATAAGTTTCTCGGTCTTATGATTGCAGAGAAAACCTTCCAAACATTAACTAAGCAGAGAGCCTGAAACAATAGCTTTGAAAGGTGGAAACTGGCCCATTCACCTCAATAAGGTGTTAACTTTGAAAGCTAATAATACAAACGTCAGTATCAGAATAGTTAACTTTTTCACTGTGGATCACTGTAATATCCAGCTACAGTGCTTATTTGACAAGCTCCAAATGCCTCACATCCTTCCTCAAGGGCCAAAGACCAAAAACTAAAAAAAATCTTCATCTTCCACCCAACAACTGCTAGAATACAGTTAAGCATTCTCAATCCGGACGTATATCTCAATTTGACAATTACAAATGTAGAGGCAACATAAAATAAATTGAATGTAATATCATTTTGAAAAACACTGGGCAATGTAGTGAGGGTGTTTTTCATTCCCATCTTTAATCCAGTGAAGACCTCTGTGTTTTAATTTCTCTCAAGATGCTGCAAAATCTCTAGTCTGTTGTGCTGAAGTGCTGCAGAATGCAGGGCTCTTGCCACAAAAGTTAGGTTACGCTTTGTGTGGACCATGCATGAGTTTCCAGAAATTAAAATAACTTCAAATTGAATGTATTTTACAAATCTATTGATGATGCATGAGCCAGAATAGAATACAGCTCATTCTCTCATCATTGCTGTGTGATGCTTGCAGTAGGTTGGTTGTCTTCTTTGTATGGCTGATGTAGAGCAACAACTGTAATTTTACATTCAGATGGTTAAACCAGATAATTGTGTCAGGAGCAGCGGAGTGTATCACTGTGATACAGCCTTCATATTTGTGAATAGAGCATTGAGTAGTTATATATTCCATGATCTGTTCAGGGTGACCATAGCTGCACACTGGAGAATCTTTTAACTTTCCACTTGTGCAGCAAGCCTGGACATCTGCCATGATTTGTACTGATGCAGTTTAGGGTTGCCCGTGAGCTTTGCAGGAGATCAAAGCCAAGGATCTACTGCATCGGGTCTTTCTCAAGGTGTGTATTTGTGACTTTTTGTGAACTCAATTCTGCCTTCCAAGCTTCAGCAGAAGTGAAGTTGCATTGGCGAAGGTTAAATGCATGGGTCCAGAAAGGCTTACGTGACTTCAAGTGGTGGTGAGGGACATTGTTAAGGTTCCGTTGGATTGGGAGATGTTCATTTTCCATGATCCCGAAGGGTTGTGGCATCGTGGCGAATGGATGGGGGAGCAATGTGCGATGGAAGCAGCAGCCACGGTGTTGGAGTTGACTTGAGGGTTCCAGTGATTCACTGCATTGCAGTGTTCAGTTGGACATCAACAAGTCGAGTGTGGCTACTTCTGATCCATACCAGCGCACAGAACTTGGTAACAGAGTATATAAGGACCATTGCTGATCTCCGTGTCACTGATGCTGATGGTCCCCAGGTTGTGCTAGCTAGTTTCTGGATCAGGTTGACCCTTGTTTTCATCTTGGCAGCTACCTTGTTCAGATGGTTGTGGAGGGTTAGTGTGCGGTCCAGCTTCATTTGGAGACAGGAGTGGGTTGGTTAATCTATGTGAGCTCTTTTGGAGCAAGATGTGCCTGTACAGACCTAGCACAATGGGACTCTAAACTGCCTGTGTTGTTGTAACAAATAATAAATAATTATGAAGCAGCTCATTGAATATAACATAGCAATCCCTATCTCCACACACTTTTCTCCTTACTGAGGTGACGGTGGTGGTTTGTAGGAAGGAGTGAAGATTTTGAAGACTTCAGGACTCTTACTAAAGAAGTGGTTTTATTTTTGTCCTGTCCATTGGCAAATGTTCTGTTTCCTCCTTGTCCCAAGAGGCAGTTGTTTCTTTTCCTCTTGGTTCCAGTTTGTTGCTAACTAAAAGCGGTATTTGCTGAGGGAATAGTTAGAAGTTCTGGCTGAGAGAAACTTCATTTAATTTGTTTTATCCACATCCAGGAATTGAGCTCAGATAAACAATGCAGAAAGGAGAACAGTGAAAAATGGAGCATGGGGGATATATTTATTTATGAAACTTTGCACTAGAGCTGGTCAAATGATTAGCTGTGGCTTATTTATCTGACTAGTTTAGCCGTTGCATTTTCTCACAAGTTATTCATGAACATAATGTGATTTTTACAAATTTTTTTTATTCTAATTGTTTACAGACTTTTGTACAAACATTTTAGCTGATTGAATATTTATAAACAAGAAGTTCTGAGTATTTGCTATTTGTGTCATATGCTAGCTCTTGTAAATCACATGATATTTTTTCTGTTCTTGATTGGCTTATCTTAGCTTTATGAAGAGGCGGAAGGCCAAATAAACCATTGGCACTTTGATTCTTTCAGAGAAATTATGTGAACACTTTAGATAAAGAGAGAGACACACAGAGATAGAAATAAAGTTTTAGGACATTGTAAGGCTTTTCTTTCATACTGGAAAGAGCATTGGATCCAGTTATGTACTAGATCCCAGATTTTAAAATACCTTGGTTTCTTTCTCTGAGTGAGAAAGATATAAGCTATATTGATAGGCTGTTTAGCGGAATTTACATGTGTTTTGTTTCTTGTCCTAGTTTCACAAAGTAATTGTGTGTGTGTAGAACTGTTTTCAAAGTTGTTTTCTCACACACTCACCTGTCTTTTCCTTGGTTGCCGTTGTGTTACATGTCCCATGGACAACAGTATTTAATGCATCTGCCAAGAGTATTAATTGAATCCATTGGTCTCTTTTATTACACCTTATCACCAGCTGTTCACATCTGTTAATAGCTGGTGTACTCAGCTATTAGTGTACTCAGACTTGCAGTTGCCAGTCGAGGTTTAAATGTATTGCTTTTTCTTATTGGGTTAGCTGTATTAATGCCAGGTCTCTGGCCCAGGTCTCTTGGGAAGATGCTCTATAAATTGTCTCACTCCTAAACAATAACATGCTGTTTCATATGTCTGCCAAATGCACTTATTTGCTCTAGGACTCTCGCACCCCTCTCAAAATTCACAACAATCATTTGTGCATCCGACGAAGTGGGTATTCACCCAAGAAAGCTCATGCTCCAATACGTCTGTTAGTCTATAAGGTGCCACAGGACTCTTTGCAACGATCATTTGTCAGGAAAACTTAATAGTTATTGTACGTGCATGGTCCAGTGTGAAAAGAGTGAAATCTCTGTCATAACTGGGGTGCAGAGGTTAGGGAGCAAACTCCTCCCCTTGTTGTAGTGATAATATTAAGCAGTGTCTCATAGTAGTTGCCTGAACTCAATAGCACATATAATGGGTGAACAGGGCAGTTATAGCAAAACTGGAAGTAAAGTGAGGTCTGTTGGCTTTCAAAGATTAGTCCCGGAAAAGATACAAGGAGACAACTCTACGGTGGTCAACTCCAGGAAAGCTTCACCCTCGCACACTGTTGCTTGTGGTAGTGGCAGAGCACAGTGAACTGCTGCCCAGAAATACCAGTCTTATTTGCACAGGTTGACTGTGAAAAGCTGGAAGTCAGAGGCTAGGGGAGCCTTGTTTTGTGTATTTGTATATAGAGCATCTGGCAATTGTTCTGGTCTCAATACAGAAGGAGGCAGCAGAGTGTATCTGCTGCTGAGTCTGGAGGGGGTTAAACTGCTGGGAGAGAAAAAGATAATATTACTACCACAGTGCCAGTTACTCCTAAGGACGTGAGGGTCACCTGCAGAATGGCCCTAGGAGTAAAAATTCTGGCACTTGACCTGCTCCCCTTTCCCCATGCGGAGGGTGAGAGCTTTGGGAAGTGGATGATTGCTGCCTCTCCATTGCAACAGGTTGTTTTGTTGTATTTATTATTTTATCAAATCCAGAGGCTAGCAAGTCCTTGTGCAGAGACCAGCAGAAAGCAAGGGCCTTCCTTTGTGAGATTGCAATGGAAGTTAGCTATTTTAAAAAGAAAAAAGTTAGCAATCAAGGTACTTTCTTATGGAAAAAGAGAGAATATTGGGAGGAATAACAGTGATCCCAAATCACTTTTGCAAATGGTAAAACAACGTTTCAGCATTTCAGCCGCTATTCATACCAAAGCTGAGTTGTGCCTCTTGGCTGGTAAAATTATGTTTGCTGCCTAGTCTCCTGTCTAGTCAAAGATTCGTGTGGCACTAGTTCTTTTCTGAGGAGCACTTTCTTGGTATTTGATTACAGAACCTATAACTGGAGTCTGATCAGTAGTGACCCTTTTCGTAGATTGTGCATTTGGGAATTGGGCTATGTTGAAATTAGTACTGTTTAGTCTTGCATTTTCTGTTAATGCAAAATCTCTGGAGAGATAACAGAAATATGATGTTTTTCCTAGAAATTAATGATGTGTCCACATCATATTTTTGTTCAAAGACAATTTTTCGAGACTTATATATGAGATTTGTAGCTTATTCAGGTCATCCTGTAGATATGGCACATATAGCCCGGTTACATATTGTTGCAAAGCGTTGGCCACCAAGTTTGTCAATATGTTGCAGATCTTGGCCACTCAGAAATTTCACAGTGGGATAGAACTCAGATCCTCCAGCTCCAAAGGCCTCTGCCACTTTAAATAAAGCAGAATCATCTTTAGCTACGAGAAGTATTGGATCTATGATGCACAATTGAGCAGTTCTGGTTCCGTCCATTGGAGAACAGTGGTGTCACACAGACAGATTGAACCCTCCACACCCACAGCCCCTCTCCCAAACACACCAGTCCAACGGTATATTTACATATTTCTAATCTCATCTTTCATTTAGGTAGCAGTAAAAACTGGCCATTATGAGCAGAATCACTGCAGTGTTGGATGCAAAGTTTAACTTCGTTCAGTTGGTAAGGAGTTAAACCATGGTGAGGTTTGTGGGGAGATTGCATGCCAGACATGTGTATTTAGTCATAGAGCTTAGCGAGAGAGAAATCTGCTAGGTCCTACTTAGTCCATCTCTCTGAGGTCAGTGTAGGATGTCCCTCTACAGTATATTCTCAAGTGTTCTGTCCATTCTAGCTTTAATTGCCCCAGTGACAAAGCACCCCACTGCCCTTTTGCAACCAGTCCATTCTAATAGATTCCTCTCACCTCAGTGTTAGACGAGTTTTCCTGATAACCATCCTACGATTTCCTTTGCCTTTTAATAGTAAGACAGGATGGGCACTTACGTTCCCAAAGCACAGACAATATGCTTGTCTCAACCTGGCGAGACAGTGCAATATGCCGTAGAGTGAGCTATCAAACTAATTTTTGTTATTTTCTGGGTGTCCTTCACCTAAAAGGTGATGCGCACACTTCTGTTTTCTCTCTGCTCACCCGTTGTCTCTTCCTCTTCAGTCTAGTGACACTGCATCACAGCCACTCTGTCTGTAGGAGAGTCTCCAGAGCCTGTCATTGCTGCTTGTGATTATTATTGTGATTATAACTCAGAATGTGACTCTAAAAATGGCATGGTGTGGCTCCATGTTTACTGGATCGTTTTTTCTCAGTTTCTGAGTACAAACATTTCTTTTTTCTAATTGCCAGCCCTGTATTTTCCACCTAGGACATGAGTGTCAAGCTGAGGTTTTGTACTATCACCAATAAGAAAAGATTCAGAAATTGGAACGTGGGCATTTCTGATGTGTTATCCAGAGTAGAATCCAGCTCTTTCATGCAGAGCTCTGATTACCCTGTAGGGGCAACAGAGTAAAGGTAGCAGAAAATTATTTTTGTCAGTAGAATCAGCAGATTTAACTCAGAATACATATAGGAAGAGTCTTACTGATTAAAAAGATGCCATTCAGCGTACTCACTTACCTGACAATAACCACAATTTATCTGAAGAGATCACTGCTGAGTAATGGGAATTTTGTAGATTCACAGATTCTAGGACTGGAAAGGACCTCGAGAGGTCATCAAGTCCAGGGTCTTGCCCTTACGGCAGGACCAAATACTGTCTAGACCATCCCTGATGGACCATTTTGAGAGAAAGGGAGGCACTCCACTAATGGGGCGAAGGAGGAAGGAGAGAAAGGAAGTTACTATGGGTTACTGAGATCAGGATCTGGTTCACTGGGCCTGATTCTCCTCTCACTTACTGAGTCACTGACGTTAGTGGAGATGCTCCTGGTTTGCATTCGTGTCAGTGAGACGAGAATCAAGCCCACTGTCTCTAAATAGGATTCAGCTCAGTGTACCAGTTCCTTCAGAACACAGTTGTAGGGCTAGACTTTGGTCTGAGTTATGCTGTTGAAACTGTAGAAGTCCTTGGTTGTACCGGTGTAATAGAAAAATTTGCTGCACAGTGTGCAGGGAATGCCCTATGTATTTTAAGACCTAAGTGTAGCTCCTGAGGCCAATGGAGCTACTCTGGATTTATACCAGTGTAGCAGATCAAAATTTGACCCTGTACAGAGTTACTTAGGAGTTTCAATTCAAATGGAGGGAAGAAGGTGTCTTTTGAGTCGTATAGATACTGAGCTGGGAGGGCACAGAGCTGAATGGTGGTTCTTTGTGAAGTGTGTGAGGCAATGCATGTTAACTTAGGGAAAATGCAGATTGACAAATGTATCAGATGAATGTCAATTCTCCCACACATCCACTCCTCCATGGATGTGCCCACACCTCAATCCTTTTAGTTAGCTTTCAGCTCTTCCTCTCCATCTAGTGCCTTTTACCTTAGACCTGGCACTGGACCATTTGAAAACAAACAAGTGAAAATTAAAAAGTATCTCCTAGTAACAAACGTGAAAAGTATGACAAATATCAACTGCTTATACTGTGGCCTTTCCTTTCAAAATAGGATGAAGCAACAGCTGAGGTCCCTTCTTTTTGTTAGCTGTTCCTATTCCCTGTCAATTCTCCCCCAACTCTCCCTAGTGTATTCTTTCATTCTTTGCTAAATTATTTGTCCAACTTAGATTACAACGGGATAGGCAACTTATGGCACGACATGGTGAGCTGATTTTCAGTGGCACTCACACTGCCCGGGTCCTGGCCACCGGTCCAGGAGGCTCTGCATTTTAATGTAATTTTAAATGAAGCTTTTTAAACATTTTAATAACCTTATTTATTTTACATACCACAATAGTTTAGTTATATGTTATAGACTTATAGAAAGAGACCTTCTAAAAACGTTAAAATGTATTACTGGCACATGAAACCATAAATTAGAGTGAATAAATGAAGACTCGACACACCACTTCTGAAAGGTTGCCGACCCCTGGATTAGAATTTGCTTGGAGAAGGGATAGTGTGTTCTTTCTTCTCTGTACAGTGCCACGGACTTACGTGGCACACTATATACATAAAGGAGTTATCAGTCTCTGTTGAAACTGTTCGACTGCATGACTGGTCCCAGGCTTCCTTCAACCTATATTTTAGCAGGTTAGGCATGTTCAGCCAAGGCAGTGTTATGCTTGTCTGAATATCCCTTTCTGCTTTTAATGAGATGTTCTGTATCATCTCACTTGTAGGGACTAACCTGTCGCCAAACGAGCCATTCACATGCCACTTTAGAGATGCTTCATTCTTTAGATGTGCAATGAGAGCAAACAGGTGGCAATACAAATAGTACTGATCCTGTACTGAATAGTGTGAATTTATCACCATGCCTTCTACTGGATGGAAACAGAACTACTCGTTTTTTGTCATATGCCCTACGCTGCTAATGGTGATTCTCCTTTTGCTCAAGTGTTATAGACCTCTTGCTTTCTAGAAGAAGGATCTTCTCTCCCTACTATCACTGTTTTGTTCCAAGGGACGCATAGTGACAGCTGTTGTTTCCTAGTTGGCCATTGGTTTGTTTCAATATTTGCCCCTTATATAGCACGTTCCATCTTCTAAGTGTCATATAAATGTTACAGAATTAACTAAATGGGGAGATCACTTCTCCCCACCTCGCTTTCAGGGATGGCATTAGTCCACCTTGTTGCCATAATGCTTTCATTGTAGTTTTAATTGGGTAGTTATTAATCTATCATCCCTTGAGATCACACATGCGGTGGGGCAAGGAGGGAGCAGTAAACAATGCTTAAAACAATTGACTAGCCTTGTAGTTAATCACTTTTATTGCCCTGAATGAACAAAGTCTGCGTGGCTTGCACTGAGGTGTGTGGTTTTTTTTTTGTTTTTTTTTTTAGGAATTTAGGACAATACTTTTAATTCATTATACAGGGGCCTTCTCTGCAGTCTGTTGTCCTTAGAAAACCTACCTAGATTCCTTTTGTAACTGGTTCTGTTAAGAAATACAAGTACGTTTTCTTTGCATTTATTTTTAGACTTCAAAATTGCAAGGCAAAGGAGGGTTACTTTGTTCAGTAGTCACTGATACAGGTGTCCCTGTGGTTTTGTTGGTAGCACTTGCCTCTTTTGGGTCAGAAGTCTTGGCTTCTAGTCCATACCAGGACAGGCTCATACCAGTGCTCACAGAGAAGGATGGAGGCAGGTGCTTTAATGTTGGATCTTTAGGCTAAGCCGTTAAACTAACACTGTCCAAGTGGAAGTTAAAGTGCTGGTCATCTCAGAAAAGTGAGAGTGTGAAATATTAGTGAGACAAGGTGCATGAGGCAATATCTTTTATTGGACAAACTTCTGTTGGGGGTGTGTGTGTGTGTGAGAGAGAGAGAGACAAGAAGATTTTGAGCTTACACAGAGCTCTTCTTCGGGTCCAATAAAATATATTACCTCACCCACCTTGTCTGTCTAATATCCTGGGACCAACATGCCTACAAATACCCTGCATAGATCACGGGTAAAACATCACTTTCTTACTTAACAGACCTGCTCCCTGTGTGTGTTCAGAAACATTTTTCCTGATTTTAGTAACTAAAATAAAGTGTTACAGCATTTTTACTCCTGTTAGCTCTGCAGAGTCGGCACAGCTAAGAGGAAGGAGACTCAAAGAGCTTGGCTTGTTTAGCCTGGCCAAAAGAAGGCTCCGGGGGGATATGCTTGCTCTATATAAATATATCAGGGGGATTAACGTTAGGGAGGGAGAGGAATTATTTAAGTTTAGTACTAATGTAGGCACAAGGACGAATGGGTACAAACTGGATATTAGGAAGTTTAGACTTGAAATTAGACGAAGGTTTCTAACCATTAGGGGAGTGAAGTTCTGGAACAGCCTTCCGAGGGAAGTAGTGGGGGCAAAAGACTTATCTGGCTTTAAGACTAAGCTTGATAAGTATATGGAGGGGATGTTATGATGGGATAGTTTAATTTGGGCAATTGATCTTGGATTATCGGCAGATAAGTCTGCTCAATGGTCTGTGAGGGGATGTTGGATGGGATGGGAACTGAGTTACTGCAGAGAATTCTTTCTTGGGTGCTGGCTGGTGAGTCTTGCCCACATGCTCAGGGTTTAGCTGATCGCCATATTTGGGGTCGGGAAGGAATTTTCCTCCAGGGCGGATTGGCAGAGGCCCTGGAGGTTTTTCGCCTTCCTCTGCAGCGTGGGGCATGGGTCGCTTGCTGGTGGATTCTCTGCAGCTTGAGGTCTTCAAATCACAATTTTGAGGATTTCAATAACTCAGTCATGGGTTAGGGGTTGTTATAAATGTGTATGGGTAGGGTTTTGTGGCCTGCCTTGTGCAGGAGGTCAGACTAGATGATCATATTGGTCCCTTCTGACCTATGAGTCTATGAGTAAGTAAGATGGATTTTATTCCTTCTAGTGCACTATCAAGAGAATATGCCACATTCCAGCTCAAGGGCCAGTCATTTACACATGTCCAAATATATTGGTGGCAAGGAGTGGGTGGGTGAGATTCTGTGGCCTGCATTGTGCAGGAGGTCAGACTAGATGATCATAATGGTCCCTTCTGACCTTAAAGGCTATAATTGTACAGGTGTTGTCATCATCCTAATGTTCTCATTACACCTCTGGCGTTAGGGCAGTGATGAAGTTCCTCCATGCCTGTCTGTTTCTAGCAAGTCTTTCAGTTGTTCCCCAGCTGTGCCCCAGGTTTTTCAGCTCGTCTTCCACAGATCTTTGCCATGTTGTTTTTGGGCAGCCTCGTTTTCGCTTGCCTTCAGGTGTCCATCTTATTGCTACTCTGGTCATGGAATCAGTTTCCATCTGAAGCACATGGCCAATCCATCTCCTGCGTCTCATGGCAACGATGGTGTCACTAAGAGTGTAAACGGAAGACAATCAGATTGTACGGGCATTAGTGAAGGCACAATTTGGTCTGAAGAACCTTTAATACCAGTGACGTTTTGTGAGAAAGAAAAAAAAAAACAAAACTCTGCTTGACTCCGGCTTAGTTGGTAGGACTGAGTCAGTGAGAAACACATTTTTTCTTTAAACGGAGCACATCTGATCTGGAATCAATGAGAGAACATGGATTAACATGGCACTTCATGATGGTATTTTCTAAAGAATCGTGATGGTGTCTCCTTGACACATCTGAAAACTTGTGAGGCTTTGTTAATTGATGTTGAGCAAGTAATAGCACCTCTGATAGTCGGCACGGTCACTGCACATACAAATACAATCTATTTGGAGCATATTCTTGCACCACTGAAATCCATGGGAAACTTGCTATTGACTAGAGCAAGATTAGGGGAGGGATAGCTCAGTGGTTTGAGCATTGGCTTGCTAAGCCCAGGGTTGTGAGTTCAATCCTTGAGGGGGCTACTTAGGGATCTAGGGTAAAAATTGGTCCTGCTAGTGAAGGCAGGGGGCTGGACTCAATGACCTTTCAAGGTCCCTTCCAGTTCTAGGAGATGGGTATGTCTCCAATTGTTATTATTTATTATTTTATTAATGGTCAGTACTGGAAGTTTTTCACAGGTGACGAAGCTTTAGTTGCTTTGATAAAATAGTTCTTAAGAACTGCTTAATTTTTTTGTGGTGAACTTCCTTTCTGTTGCTCTAGTGTTGCCTGAAACATTGAACAAATTACATAGAAAAATCCAAATGGTGTTAAAAATACTGATTGGTATGTAAATGGTTTGTAAAAGGAAATCCAGGGCACACAGACACATTAAACCAGAAGCTTTCCCTACTACTAACCTTGGATATTAGTCACGTTTTCAGATAAGCCCTAAAACAAAAGTCCTGACCAGAAGTTGCTCTTAAAGATTCCATGGCATGTCCCACAGAGGTTTTAGTTCCCAGGGACCTGGCCAAATCCCAGGTCAAGCAATCCTGTCCTGCCTTCCCAAATTCTTCCTGCAGTTTCAAATTGATATGGCATTCAGTTCTTTAGCAGTTGTGCAGTATTGTTGTGTACTGTTAAAACACCTGCCACTTCCCAACCAGGAGATGGAGCATTTCTATAACCCCTTCCCTGTCTTCCAGGGGTGTTGTGTGAGACTTCATCAATGTTTGTAAAGTACTTTGAAATCCTCAGAAGAAAGGCTGGTAAGTGCTTAGTATATTAGTCTTAGTAAACTGAATGCAATAAAAACAAGAGCATGAGACTTTAGCCATTTGAAGTCGTAGCATTAGGTTGAATAGTTATGGGCTACTAAAGCAATAATTTTGCTATTGTATTGCATTGTGAGTCTGTGCAGATTTAACCGTGTGCACAGCATTATGAACAGATGCTCTTTACGTATTTAGTTTGATTAGATTTCAATCTCTTTTTAGAAATGGCAAAACTTCCTTTTATGCAGTGGAATAGTAGCCATGTCAGTCTCAGGATATTAGAAGGACAAGGTGGGTGAGGTAATACCCAGTAAAAGATGATATCTCACCTGCCTTGTCTCGTCTCTCTAACACTTTCTTTTGGAATTTGCATTATATTAAGGGGTATTATGCAAAATGTAGCTTGCTTGGCCCATCCATTTCAGTGTTTGTTATGCTGTTATTACTTCAGATACTTGTGTTTGGACAGGAGTTTTCTCCATTGGAGCCCAGCTTCCCTTTCTTCCTAATCCAGCAATGATGTTAAAACCCATGTTTGTGATATGTCTGTCTGCTTTGGAAAAGAAGGTGATGCACCAAGATCAGTATTATGGGCCTGAGCCAAGGAAGGGTGGAGCACTTGTAGCTCCTGTTGAATTTAATGAATGTGGTGTGTTCTCAGCCCTTTCAAAACTGTGCTCCATGACCTCACCGTGAGATCTAGTAGAGAGACCCGCTGAGCTGAGGAAGGGGTGAAATGTAAATCTTCAATCATTAGCAAAATGTGCCCAGAAAAATAATGAAAAATGAAAGTGAAATAATGGGTCTGTTCTAAGATAAATCCATTTGTAAATTTCTCCCAGGGTATGAAAGTCTCTCTTAGTCACTATTAGTTTGATTTCCTTCACCTTCCTCTGTTTTTGTCTGCTCTGTCTCTCTTCAGGATGTTTAGAAGAATATATCACTTGCTCTCAGCTTTATCATTCCAGGGAATCTCCTTGGAAATACTTTACAAGGATGTTAGAACAACAAAAGAGACTGCCTTCCAGAGAATATATCCCTTTACAGGGAGCTCAGTGCGTGCCGCAGCAGGATTTAGGGAATTTAGTCCATGTTATGTGAATGCCCACACAGTGCAGATATGATCAATAAAAAACATAATTATGTATCTCACTATTGGGTCTCTGAGTTTCAATTCAGGGAGATCTCACTAGCTGGAGACATAACACCAGACAGAAGACTGTTCCTATAAGATTTCCAGTCCAGTTTTCCTGACCCCAGGGTGAGCACCCAAAAAGATTTGTGCATAACCAAACCTCCTAACGCTTCTGAGGTGGCTCCACAGTAACCTAGCATACTAACTACCTTGACATTGGTCCCCTGGAAAGTCTGACCTTCTGCATCTGCAGCAGCCTAGCTCTTTGCGTATGAGACAATCTCTACTCTTTCACCACCACGACATGTGACTTTGTTCTTAAGACTCCCAGACAAAACTGTCTGCACCTGCGGTGCTCTCCTATCTTCCTGTTTGTGCTTTGGGTGCAGCAGGTGTGGCAAGAGAAGGGAGAATCTGATTAGCTGAGCTGTAACTGGAGGAAAATAAGGCCAGTCCAGTCTGTTATTCCCCTGTGTTATCAACTTGGATAGTTTTGAATTCTCAGCTCCAAGGTGTGTTTGTGTTTAACTATGGAATTCTTTCCCGTGAAACTAGTCTGTTCTAGCAGAGCTAAAATGTTCCAGCTGACCTCAAAAACAGCTCAGCGTTAAAATGCGAGGGAACTCCTATAAATGTTTAACCAAGACTGAATTTTTTTTATATCTTCACTTCTTTCTCTCTCTCTCTAGAATATCAGCTGTGTGTAACCATTTTGTATTTTAATTATACACCTTCCTTGCTTTCTCTCAGCAGAATTATCTTTATGTAGGACTGATACCAAGCTAAGTGACTCCATTGTTCCTGTGGTAGTATTTGTGATCTATTGGTCCTTTCACTACTATCTAAATTACACCATAAGAGATGTGCAACACCAAACAGCTGGAATAAGCGATTGTAACTGTCTCGTTGAAATAGGCTCCTATTTTGGATTTAAAAACTCCTTTAGATAAAGGATTCAGAAGTTTTGACAGTATCAAATGAGATTCAGTTGTGACTGCTCAATGCCTCAGTCTGCTGTTTGAGATGCAGAGTTCTACATTATATTGTTTTTGTTGCACTGAAATAATCATTTTTCATTATTGGTTATATTTTTCTATGTAAGTGCTGTTTTTAGTGCTCTTGCACAAGCCTGAGCCTATAGACCTGGGCTCTGAAACTGCTGTGGATTTTAAAATACAGTGCAAAGGTACCCTGTACAGTAGGACCTCAGAATTGTGAACACTAGAGTTATGAACTGACCCATCAACCATACAACTCATTTGGAACCGGAAGTACGCAATCAGGCAAGAGCAGAAACAAACAACCAAACAACCAAACCAGTACAGTACTGTGTTAAATGTAACCTAATTTAAAAAAAGGGAAAGCAGCATTTTTCTTCTGCATAGTAAAGTTTCAAAGCTGTATTAAGTCAATGTTCAGTTGTAAACTTTTGAAAGACCAACCATAATGTTTTGTTCAGAGTTATGAACATTCAGAGTTATGAACCATCCCTATTGCCGAGATGTTTGTAACTCCGAGGTTCTACAACTGTATGTCCTGATTGAACTGTGGTGTTTGGTTTTTTTGGTTTTTTTTGCTGCTTTTTATCTCTGTCCTTTTCCCCCTTCACTTGGTTTTGTCCATGGTGTTGTTTTCTTCTTTACAAGTTGCTATGTTATTTTTACTTTCTTTCTTTCTTTTTTTCTTGTCACATTTTCTGTTCACTTTACCTTTCCTCTCTGACTTTGCATGCCGAATTACTTTGTATATTTTCTGTAAATCTCTGACATGATGATTCAGACCAGTCTCACTCAGTGAAGACCTGCGCAAACTTGTTGTTCTGCCTTCTGAGAAAGCAGGACTTCATGGCTATCCCGAGGGGGGAAGGGTCAGGTTCAGTGTGCTCTGTGTGTGCACTTTTGTTAATGGTGAAGTTGGCCTGCCTGTTTTGACTCTTGGATTCAGCTTAAAGCAGCCCAGGTTCAATATGCTGTGGAACCTGTGGACATCCAGATCAGCCAGTCTTTACAAGTCAATAAACTCTTTGCTATTTAATGAAAATAATTCTGGCATACTTGGCCCTTTTTTGGTGACCTTTCATGAGGCTCCTTTGCCTTACTCGTGCCATCAGTCCATTGACTTTAATGGAATTACAAAAGTGAGTACAGCATCTAACTATGCAGATTTAAGGCTTGATCCCACTCCCATGAAAAGCTTTGCCGTTGACATCAGTGAAAGCAGGACTGGACCCTTGTACCTCTCTATGATGAGAAGAAGCCTGCAGTATTTTTTTTAAGTGAAGAGTCCTACCTTCCTTTCCCTGTGCTTTCAAGATAGCTTTCAATATGGGAGTCCTGTTTTTAATCCTTTAATCTGAAAGGATATTTTCCATTTCTGATTCCTGTGATCTGTGTAATTTGCTCCTGTTAGTGATCATAGGCCCTATGCTGCTCACACTGGGTGCTAGCCCTCTGCACAGGGGGCTGAATTTCATTGAGCTGAATGGGAGCAGAAGCAGGCCCCTTGATAATTTTATTATAGAAACTTAACTGTTCTTTGTAAAAGAGAAATGTCACCCCATTCCCCTTGTCACCAGACTCTGCACTTGTTTAAATTGATCTTTTCTTGTTCTAGAATTCAGCGTGTTGTAGCTTCTAACTTTTCCCTACTTCTTGTTTGTTTGAGGCATGACCCTGCACACTAAGAAACTTGCCCTGACTTTAAAAAGAAGCAAAAGAATGGAAAGTATGGATGTGGATTTAAAGGAGTGTATAACTCTTGCTTGAGACCTTGGTTAAACGGCAGGTCTCAGTCTCTTTCTGTCTAGTGAAACCAGTTCTCACTCCAGCTGCACACAGGTACCTAGAGATTTTCACACGGGGGTGGTTATCATACAAATGCGCACTTGTTTCTAAAGACTTGTTCAAAGTGTTTTAACTGTTTACAGCTTTTAGCACTCACTTGAGAGCATTTGAGGAGAACCACTTTGCCTCACTACAGCTACATGTATCTTTTAGTTACAGCTCCCTTCCTTTATGAATGAGCAATAAAAAGAATTTCAGATGGCTGCAGAGAGAGCAAATACTGTTGAGGCAGGAAATGCAAACTGTTACAGGCCACATGCTACCCTATGGCACCTTAGAGGCTAACAAAAATTTATTTGAGCATAAGGTTTCATGGGCTAATGCCCACTTCATCAGATGCATGCAGTGGAAGATACAGTAGGAGTATATATACACACACGGAACATGAAAAAATAGGGCTTTGAACTGTTTGAAATTGGCCATCCTGATTATCACTACAAAAGTTTTTTTTCCTCCTGCTGATAATAGCCCACCTTAATCGATTAGTCTCATTAGAGTTGGTATGGCAACCCCCATTTTTTTCATGGGGGGTGTGTGTGTGTGTATCTGTATCTTCCTACTGTATTTTCCACTCCATGCATCTGATGAAGTGGGCTTTAGCCCACAAAAGCTTATGCTCAGATAAATTTGTTAGTCTCTAAGGTGCCACAAGGACTCCTCATTTTTGCTGATACAGACTAACACGGCTGCCCCTCTGAAACATGCTACCAATGTACATGTTTCCAAACTGTGATGACAGAGTGGGGAGGAAGAGGACAGAACAGGTGTGGAGACGTGTTTCTCCTAAATCAGCTGATTTCTGGACACTTGCAGGGAGCAGGATTATTTGTGTGGAAGCTCAGTGCCTCTGTATAGCTCATTGTGGTGCCTGGCCCCCATGGTGGCAGGGCTCCCTGCCGTCAAGTACCTGTTTCTAGAACCCCCATTCAGACAGTGAGGGCAGAAGGTTTACAGACGTGTAAGGAAGTTGCTCGTGAGCTCACCAACAGGAATCAAGCGGAGCAGGTTATACAGAGCAGCTGTTCCATCACCTCAAGCTGCACCATAGTAGCCTCTCAGTTCCTCCCATATGGAGAGTCTTTGCTAGTGGGCGGAGGGGCTTTCCCCCTCCTGCTGTAGGTTTGTCCAGGCTTGCCACAGTTTGCTCCCCATCAAATTTGGTGGTAGTACCGGGTAGCTTTTGAGCCCATATCTTTATTAATGGATATCAGAGACTACCAAGGAAAGCCCTGGCATATCGTTTTGCATGAGTTTGTCTGAACTTTTTCTGTGGTTTAGATATGTAGGAGTTTGCACCCTTTAGAGATTGGGTTCAAACTCCCAATTTAATTCAGCATATTTAAGTTTTCCCCCAGATTTCCATGCAGTCCACACACAAGCATGTATTTGGTGGACGTGCATCAAAACCACATGGATCAGTGCAAGTTCTGAAACTTCTCCACAAACTGTCTGTCTGTTCTGAAACCCAGCAGATTTGGCTGAAAATGGATTTTGAAGGGAAAGTTTCCAGAACTGGCGAGTCAGCTAATTTCAAATGCACTTTATATAGAGGGAAGAAAGAGGAGATGCTTTATCTTTGGGTTGGGAAGGATTAGATTTTTATTGGTATATGTCTGTAAGTGTCAATTTCAGTGTGCACATACAAACAGATTAAAAATATTTCCATTAGTAATAAAAAAAAATGACAGACAAAGTGAGAAAATGCTGCTCCCCAGTTTCTTACAGCTGAAAATTTAAATGGATAAAAATGAAAAAAATGCTTAAAACCCATAATTTCACACAACTGTGAATATTTAAATTGATAAAAATCAAAAAAAGTTTATAAATAAACATCGGTATTATCAGTTGAAATTATAAAAATCATATTCTGCCAAGACTGTTTATCTTACACCCTCCTGTTAGTGTCTTTTCCTGCTACATTCTCCCCTATTTCCATCTCCTCAGCACGTAAATTACACTTGTTTTGCATCTCAAAGAATTCAAGTTGGTGAAAATTAGGCTACTGCACTGCTCATGCTGGGTTTTCTGATTTACCACTTGTGCCACCACTAGTTTGGCTCATACACTTCCACGGGGCTGGCAATCACTTACACTGCTCAGAATTTGACCCTTTGTGTTCAAGCTATTTGCAGTATCTTGTGAGTTTTACTTCCTTGCTGTGAGTCTTTTTTGTTTCACTAATGTGAGCCTTTTTCTGGTGGTGAGAGATTTAGGGTTGACGGGGAGGTGAAAACACTCCTTGTGCTTAGAGAAAAATGATGAATGACTCTCTTGTGGTCTGAACAAAACCAGGATGTAGTTTACTGTTTCTCATCTCCCCTCCACCTTTTTTAAAGAGACCTCTCCACCTCCATACAATCACAGGCTCCACAACATCTGGAGCCCAGTTAAAGAACTGTTCCTGAGAGAACCCTCACTTGCCGCTTACACAGATCCTCTTTCTTGAGAGCTATCAAGACAGCAAAGATACCTCACCACCCTTAAATGCTTTTCTGCCTGTGGAAATTTACTGACATAGCTATAGCTGAATAGACTATTCCACTCTATCTGTGGTGGATTAACTTCCTGGTGTGGATTCTATTCCAGAATTAAAACCACCTTTATTCCAGAATAATTATGCCACTTTTGAAATAATTATCCCAGAATAAGAGCATCCACATGAAGAAATACAGATGCTCCTCAACTTACGCAAGCGTTCCATTCTGGAACGCCTTGCATACGTCGAATTTTGTGTAAGTCAGGAATGTATACCCGACAATTATGCCAAAAAAAAAAAAAAAAGCTTACGGAACATACGGAACTTTTTCCGTAAGTCTGGATTTGCGTAAGTCGGGTTTGCGTAACGTGAGGAGCATCTGTAGACTGGAATAGCTCCACAAATGGATGCCCTTATTCTGGAATAATTACTTCAAAAGTGACATAATTACTCTGGATAAAGTTATCTTTAATAGAAGTATCCACACAGGGAGCTGCTCTGGTTGATTTCCCTGTGTAGACAAGCCCTATCAGCAGTTTAATCAATTCATAGATTCCAAGGCCAGAATGAACTATTGTGATCACATATCTGATTTCTTGTATAACACAGGCCATAGAACTGCTCCAAAATATTTCCTAGAGCATAACTTTTAGAATAACATCCAATTGTCAGTGATGGAGAATCCACCACAACCCTTGGTAAATTGTTGGAATGATTAATTACTGTCTGTTAAAAATTTAGTCCTTGTTTCCAGTTTGAATTTGTCTATCCACTGGATCATGTTAAACCTTTCACTGCTAGATTGAAGAGCCCATTTTCCTTTGAGTAATGGCCCTGTGGGTGCTCCACTTCCGATGCACCTGTGCCTTTGAGTGGGAATTTTTGGTAGCAGTGCCTGTTCAGCCTGTGCATGTGATCCCACATCCTTGTGCCCAGTGCCGAGACAGCCCTCCATTTTTTCTCAGCCTCCTTGGGCCCAAGATGGACTCTACTATGTGCCCGTTTTCTACAATTTAGCTTTTTCTCAGATAGTTAACATATAGGTACTTACCTTATAATGCTATAGTTGTTAGAACAATTATTCCTTTTGTTTTTAATTTTTCTTTAAAAAAAAACAAAACCTTTTTATTTGTAGAGAGAGTTATATCATTAACCCCTTCTAGGGTTAAAATTTCATTAGTTTTGCCTGAGAACGTTGGGTTCCCTAGGATTCAAAAGGAGCCTCTCCTGTCCTGAGGCTGTTCTCATGTTGACGACCTCAGTCGTAAGCTCTTTGCAGACTCGAGGGATAAATCTCTCCACCCTTTAAAGGACCCAAGAGCCGCACTGTTATTCCTAGGAACTTGTTCTTGTGTAAATGTGAGGAGATTTAGTAGGTCTCATACTGCACAAAGAGCATACCCAGCCCCATATTTAACATATGCCACGAAAGTTTATGCCCAAATAGATTTGTTAATATCTATGGTGCCACAAGTACTCCTCATTCTTTTTATTGACATTTAGCTGTATTAAAATGTATTTTGTTTTCTTGAGCCCAGTTTATTTGCCAAGTGATCCAGATTGTTGTATATCAGTGACTTGTCATCTTCATTATTTAACACTCACAATTTTTGTGTCATCTGCAAACTTTATCAGTGATGATTTTATGTTTTTCTTCCAAGTCATTGATAAAAATGTTAAATAGCGAAGGGCCAACAACAGATTCATGCGGGACCTCACTAGAAACATGCTCGCTCGATGATGAGATGTATATGTTAGCCAGGTTTTAAACCATGTAATGTGTGCCAAGTTAATTTTATATAGTTCTAGTCTTTTAATTAAAATGTCATGTGGTATCAAGTCAAATGCCATAAAGAAGTCTGTTATAGCAACACTGTTACCTTTTTCGACCAAACTTGTAAAAAAGGATCTATTTTCCATGAACCCATGTTGATTAGCATTAATTATATTACCCTCCTTTATTTCTTTATTAATCAAGTCCTGTATCAGTTGATCCATAATCTTGCCCATGGTCCTTGTCAGGTTGACAGGCCTTTAATTACCGGGGTCATAATGTGTACCCTTTTAAAATACTGGCACAACATTAGCTTTCTTTTAGTCTTTTGGAATTTCCTTAGTGTTCCAAGACTTGCTGAAAATCAGCATTAATATTCCAGTGAGTTTCTCCACCAGATCTATTAAAACTTTTGGATGCAACTTATCTGGACCTGCTTGCTGACTGAAAAGTGTCTAACTTTAATAGCTGCTGTTTAGCATCCTCCTGAGATACTAATGAAATGGAAAGAGTGTTTTCAGGATCATATGATGAGACATCATCTGTTTTTTTCCCAAATACAAAATAGAAATATTTATTGAACACTTCTGCTTTTTCTGTGTTCTGTGTTTGATAATAATTGTGCACCCCCAAAACATGTACATTAAAGCAACTGCATAATCTTACTGTAACACTTGTCCTCTCTCTCTCTCTCTCCACTGTTTGTTACCATCTCCCATCAAGTCATGTCTTAATTTAAGTTGTGAACTCTCTATGGCCAGGCTGCTGGCAATATTTTGCTTTGTTATGCAGGTGTATCTCCAGAGTAATTTTATTGGTTTCATTGGATTACTCTGGATTTACACTGACAAAATGGAGAGCAGAGTTTGGCCTTTGGGCTTTTGTCTGTAAGTGCTGTGCCTGTTTATGGCACCTGAGAGAGAATTTCTAATAGTAAAATTTCAAGTTAGACAGGTATGGAGGACACTTCCTGCCTTCCTAATGTTCTTCAGGCAGTTTTAACTAGTTACAGTATTCCCCTTCACTTTCTGTCCAATAATTTTGTGTAGTTTTACTGTGGTTTTCTAGCCTGCTTCTTTCTTGCTTATATATACCTGCCCCTGGAAATTTCCACTACATGCATCCGACGAAGTGGGTATTCACCCACGAAAGCTCATGCTCCAATACGTCTGTTTAGTCCATAAGGTACCACAGGACTCTTTGCTGCTTTTACAGATCCAGACTAACATGGCTACCCTTCTGATACTTTACTGTATGTTACTTACCAGCTGCTGCCTTCCAATCCAGAGGCATGTGAAATGATTCTTACATTAGGGTTGTAAAGCTCATTGGGATCATTCAGTATGAAAAGCATCATTGAAATGTAAGTTCTTACTATTAGGAATAGTCCAGGCATTGTGTACCCTTTGGGGGAAGGGGTATAATAGGTACCATTTTTATTATGTTCAGGGTTCATACCTTTCTTCAAGTCATAAAATTCTACTCACAGTCCCTAATGACTTGCTGGAATCTTGAATTTCCAGGGCTTTTGTTTTAACAAGCCCAGAGGGTTTTGTATGTGTATAAAAATATATTGTCATTCACCTATAAGGAGATGGAGTTTCCTGTTGTGAAAAAGGGATACAGTTTACATGGCTAACTCAGTTGTTTGCACTAACTACGCTTCTTAGCACCTTGTGAGGGATTGCTGAGTGAAGCCTCATCTAATTTGGTGACCGCTATGTTTTCATCATGTAGCTCTGCTTTCAATATTTCCATACAGACTTTCACTGAAGGCTTATCGGGGTGTGTGTATTAATAGGTAGGGGAAGGATGGCATATTGAGGGTAGGCAGCAACTGCCTAATTGCTGAAGTTACACAAACTTCGCTATCTCGGGGAAAGATGGCAAACAGAATTATAGTAGATTGTTCCTAAGCAAAGCAACATCTTTAGGCGTTTCTAACTGGTTAATGATGGGGTCTTACAAAATCCTAGAAATACAGACGTCTTGCCTGGTGTGTGAGTTACACAAAAGCTTACTGGGTTCAAGGGCAATAGCAGTATAGCCTGTGGGTTTCTAACAGTTCCTGGGATTGTGCAGTATTTAGATGAGGACACGATTGCACAATCTCAAGTTATTTTGTCTTTAACCCAGAAGACAATATTTTATTGCTATTTTTCTTGAACCTGGTCAATATTTATTCAGTCAGCTCTTTGGATTTTTCTCAGAGCTGGCTGTGCACTTGAAAAATATTGTGGGAAGCAAGGAAAACACGCACGGTCACCTGTAATGGATTGTTCTCTGAACGTGGACTAGTGACCTGTTGGGTCAGTTTGGGAGCAATCGTCTCAGTTAGTTTTGGTCAAGTAACAACTTTTGAGCCAGTGATAACGCTTGAAACAGCCAAAGAGTCTGTGGATGTGAAAGAAAACCAACCCCCTGTCTCTGAGGCCTGAACAGGCTAGACGTGCTCATTTGTTATAGGGTAATGATTTGCATGTTGAATGACTGGTAACTATTTTTTCTTGTGTTTGTGCAAACTTAAGAAAGAGACATGAATACACAGGCGGGACAAATGACCCCTTCCTGTACCAATGATGCCCACTGCAGTCTGGTGAAGGGTGAGAGGCCTCTTTGGGGAAGGCAGTGTTGTTCATACCATATCCTCTCTCGGGTATTATACTGGGGAAAGTAATTCACTTTCCAAAAGGAAATCTGTGGCTGGCCACTGAGGAGATGTGCTGAATTAGACGTTAATGGGTGGGTATGATGTTGCAGAATCCCAATACATCTCCCTTAACTGACTTTTTACTGTGGGCGACCTTACACCTTGATTACTGCTGTCAAAAGCTAGCATAAACCGGGGTGAATGAGCCCAATATAAAGTGGATTTATGTGGCAGTTCCATAGTCAGAAATCCAAGGATCATTGTTTGGTGAATGTTTGTCCAGTTGTAGGCAGATTAAGATCCCTGGGCCAGAGCAAGGGCAGGGGGGGCATAGCCCCACCCCATTCCACCCCTGATGCCCATAGCCATGCCCTTGACCCCCCACCCTGTTCCTCCCCTTTCCCCTGCCCCTCGCTCACTCCTTTCCTCTTCCCCCCCTGCGGCCCCGAGGCTGGAGAAGCTCTGAGTATGTGCCAGTTCTTCCAGCTCCAGGGCTGTAGCATGAGGCCATGATGAGGAGAGATTTTTCTGGGGGCCCCAGATTGGCCGGGGCCCATGTGGTAATCAACACTGTGTACAGTGCTATGCAAATATAAAATGTGTATTAGGATACTGATACAGAAATAGAAACACTAGCGTGCACCCTCCCTGGTGATAGTTTCTTACAGTAAATTTTACTAATTCTTTGCCATTTCCGTAGCAACAGATTGTTATGTATCTGAGTATCCTAGAGTTTTATTACCTCGGTGTTGATGACTTCTGTGAGTTAGTTTTGTTAACGGCCAAATTGCATAATGAAAGTTGTGCTTTTTTTTTTTTTTTTTGGTTGAAAAGTTGCAGTCACGGTTGGTTAAAATCGCAGCTACAGTTAGTGAAAGTTGAGGTTCAAGGCATGCCGCCTACCTTCCAAAGCAGGGCAGAAGCGATGCCATGTGTCCTTCTTGGCTCCTGAAGACAAGCCTGATGCAGAGGTGTCTGGGCTGTATTTGAGTGAGTGGCTTTGTGACTTGGCACATGGGTTGCAATGCCACTCAAATTTGTGGCAACTATGAAAGGTTGTGGTGTGTGTTAAAAGGTGTGCGTTCTGCAATAAAATTACAGTCCACAGTTTTCTTACAGCCATAATAATGATTAGGCCCTTTGCTTAACTCCCTGAGAAGAATAAAAGTAGTTGGGTAAGTTGATATGTTGTGAGGGGGCTGAGTGGCTCCAATAATGGAAGACTGAATTTGTCCCAGATTGTATAGAGATCAGATGTGACTATCTGCCTGATCATCCTGGGACTGTGAAATGAGGTGTTTTCTCCATTCCAGTTCCTTGCGAAAATGTGTCTGCATCTCTCCCGCAAATCTACCATCGCAGTTGCTCTCTTTGTAGACAGTCTCAGGAGGGAGGTAAAGGTCTAAATGAGCCATGGAGATAGAATTTCCCTGCCACCCCTAGGTTGATCCCGGTGGATGCAGAGGTGCATTTCAGAGAACACTGTGACAGTTCAATAGTCTCATAGAGTTTAAGTCAGAAGGGACCATTAGATCATCTGGTCGGACCTCCTGTATATCACTGGCCATTAAATTTCACTCCGTTACCTCTCTATTGAGCCTGAGAGTATGTTAGATCATAAGCAATGCCATACTGAAACAGACCATGCTCCATTTTGCCTAGTATCCTGTCTCCGCAAGTGGCCTGTACCAGAACTTCGGGGGGAGTGTACAGAACAGGGCAATTATGGAGTGATCCACCCCAGTCTTTGACTCCTGGCTTCTGGTAGTCAGAGGTTTAGGGTCACCTCAAGCAGGGAATTGCATCCCTGACTGTCTTTCTTGGCTAATAGCTATTGATGGGCCTGTCCTCCATGAACTTATCCAGTTCCTTTTTGAACCCAGTTATAATTTTGGTCATCAGAGCATCCCATGGCTATGAGTTCCACAGACTAGATGTGTGAAAAAGTACTTCCTTTTGTTTATATTAAATCTGCTATCTATTGATTTCATAGGATGACCTCTGGTTTTTGTATTGTGTGAAAGGATAAATAACACTTCTGTTTTCACTTTCTCCATACCAGTCATGATTTTATAGACCTCTATCGTATCCCCCCCTTCATTATCTCTTTTCTAAGTTGAACAACCCTAAGAACATAAGAATGGCCATACTGGGTCAGACCAAAGGTCTGTCCAGCCCAATGGCCTGTCTCCCGACAGTGGCCAATGCCAGGTGCCCTATAGGGAGTGAACCTAACAGGCAGTGATGAAGTGATCTCTCTCCTGCCATCCATCTCCACCCTCTGACAAACAGAGGCTAGGGACACCATTCCTTACCCATCTTGGCTAATAGCCATTAATAGATTTACCCTCTATAAATATGTCTTATTCTCTTTTAAACTCTAATATAGTCCTAGCCTCATCTTTTTAGTGTTTCCTGTATGGAAGGCATTCCATTTGCCTTTCTCCAAACCTTTTCCAATTCCATGTCACTGAGATGGGGTGACCAGAACTGGACACAGTATTCAAGGTGTGGACACACTGTGGATTCCATAGTGGCATTATGATATTTTCTGTCTTATTTTTTCTGATTTCCCTACTAGTTCCTAACCTACTGGAAGGTTTCACTCCATACTGCATTTGTTGTGTGGATAAATAGAGCACTTTGGTTCTTTAGTTCTGAATCAAGTGCTTTTCACCAGCACACACAATATTTTGCATTTCAGTAGTGCTTTTCACTTGATCTCAGAACTTGTAATTGAGTCTACACCAGGGCATAAGTAGGGGATATAGAAGGATTGGTTTAGCTACATCTGGGATGAAACTCAGCTGTTGTTGAACAGCATGCAGCAACAGTTGAGAGCTCACCACTCTGGAGCTCCATGTGTTAATTACAGACCATTACCAATTTATTTTGTTTAGGGATTGGATCTCCCACAAAAGGTAAATGTTGCTGATCACCTAATTTCCTTTGCTGCAGCTTTAGTTGTTATTTAGTTTAGTTGTTTAGTAGTTTAGGTACAGTATGTCTGCAACCACCATCCAGGCTAATTTCAAGAGAAAAGTATCAAACTTCAGTGGCCAAGAAAAAAAAATGCTGACCTATTTCAGCCACTTATTTATATTCAACAAGGCTCTCTCTCTCTCTGTGTAAAAAGTTGTTGTTACTCTAATTTTTGTAAGTTTGTTCTTCTTCTATAGTTTAAATATTATACAGTATAGTAAGTAGAAGGCTTATATGTCTATTTTACATTATTCAGAATAAATCAAGGGTTTTTTTATTTTATTTTTTGGTGAAATAATTTTTTCTCAGTAGCTCGTTTGCTATTAAAGTTGGCTTTTGGGTTATACTCCCAAATCTCTTTGGATGCACTGTGACAGAATTTTTACATATCCTTCTGTTTTGTTTTCGTTTGTTTTTTTTAAATGTCATTAGTACATAGTTTAGCTTGATAACCAAAATGCAAAAATGACTAAAAAGCGTCCCCACTAGCCTTGAGCCCTGTGCGTTACAAAAAGGTCTTGCATCGTATTATCATAAAATGTATAAAGGAACTAGAGAGAGAGGAAAAGTACCGCTCCGTGGTATCATTTATTGATTGTTTATCATAGTGCCAAGTACTGTGTGCTCTTGTAATGAAAGACACGATTAATATGGTGCTTTCATCCCATTTTACAACTGCCCATTCAGGCCTTTATATATACAGCCGCATAAATACTGTAGTTATTTTATGATTTTTTTATTAAATGGAAATAATTCTGTGTTTAATGTTAAGATTGCACTATTAAAATCATAAAGCAAGAAAAGCAATGGTGAGTACCTGTGTCCAGTAACATTAACTAGCGACATTCCCCAATCTGTATATTTTACGGTGGAGGTTTTCAAAATGTGGAGTGTGCTCTTCTGGGAGTGCATGATGAGGTTGGCAGGGGAGCACGAGGACCTGATGGGGCCACAGTCAGTGGGGCGGGGGGGTCTGTCCTGCAGGAGAAACAGGTGGGGGTCTGTGTGAGTGGTCTTGTCTGCCAGGACCAGGCTCCCTGCCTGTAATGTTGCCAGGTGTCCAGTTTTCGACCAGAAAGTCGGATTGAAAAGGGGACCTGACAGAGTCCAGTTAGATCTCTTGACTGGACACCCAAAGTCTGGTTACTGCAGGCGGGGAGGCACTGGGTCATCACCTGCATTGGCCATTCCTCAGCCAGGGCCGCCACCTACCTGCATCGGGCGGTTGCAACTCCCAACTTCGGTTCCGCAGGCGAGTCCCTCCCAACCTGGGGAGAGTGCGGGGGAGAGGAGAAAAGCAGTGTGCAATGGGGGAAAATGAGCAATTGGGGAGGGGGGGCTTGTCATAAACAGATAGCTAAGGGTTAATGTTTCTTTTACCTGTAAAGGATTAACAAAGGGAACCAAACACCTGACCAGAGGACCAATCAGAAAACTGGATTTTTCAAAGTCAGGGAGGGAAGTTTTGGACTCTGGGTCTTTTGTCTGTCTCTCAGCTATGAGAAGCTTCTTTCTTCTTCTAATCTTCTGTCCAACTTGTAATACAGGTAGAAAAAACAATATAGGGCCTTTTATGTTGTTTGGGGGTATTTTACATGTGTTAACTTGCTGGAATGTTTCAAATTGGATTATCTTTTTGGAATCAGACTGTTTAATTCATATTATCTTATAAGCAATAGCCCTGTATTGTCACTTGATGCAGAGTCTATATCTTGTCTTTTTCTTTCTTTTTTTTGTATAGAAGTTTTCTTGTAAGACTTGTTTGAGTTTTCCTCTCTGGGTAAGGTGTTAAGGAACAGGGGAGAATTCTCTTGTGTTAGATCTTTACGGAGGGTAAAGCTCTGCAGCACCAGGGAGTTGTGGGAGGGAAGAATAGATCATCTCTGTTTCCTTGTATTGGGTTTGCTCTTCCTTTGTGGAATAAAGGACGATCGCCTTCTTGTATTAGTGATGTAAATGAGATTGCATCCATACTCTCAGGTTAGCCCAGAGAGGAACTGTCTGGAGAGAGGGAGCAGGAAGGGGAAGTGGTTTATTTCCCGTTTGTTGGAGACTCAAAAGGCATCTGAGTCTTGGGGGTTCCGCCAGGGAAGGTTTGGCGGCGGCTCAAGTGTACCAGGCCACATGATTCCTGGTACTGCAGCGAGATAAGATCCAAGCTGGTAATTAAGCTTGGAGGTTCATGCTAAGCACCCAGATTTTGGACGCTAAGGTCCAGATTTGGGAAAGAGGCTTATGATAGGCCTTGAGGGGAAGAGGTGGGGCAGGGCCTAGGCCATGGGGTCTGGGTGGGCCCTCTGGGGTAGAGGCGGGGACCGAGGGGGAAGAAGAGGTGGAGCAGGGAAGGTTCCAGCACTCCTGCAGGAGTGTCCAGTTTTTAAATATTACAAAGTTGGCAACTCCACCTGCCTGTTAGGGCGGTCATGGTCCTGTCCCCAGAATACCAGCCGTTCTGGTAGTTCTGGGAACAGTGTGACCCCGCCCTTGCTGGTGTGACCCCAGCATGACCTCGCACACACACCGTGTCCTCACTGTCGTGACTTTACACACGCCATGCGTGTGAGGTCATGGGGGCAGGGTTCTCTTCAAAACGGCATCCCCTGTCTGATACTGGACAAGACACAACTGATTTTGTCTCCGTACTGCACAGGGAAGAAACCTTAGAAAGAGAGGAGTGTCCAGCTTAAAGCCAAGCAAATGGTCTGACTATGCCCATCTTGTCCCCTCACTGGCACAGCTGCAGTAGCCACCAATGGCAGTTACCCTCCATGTTACTGGACAGAGCCCTGTTTTGATGTTGGTCATTCAGCATAGCCTCAGGGCACAGAGCCCCATCGGCTTCCCCTGCTGGACAGAGCCTGTGCAGGGGAAGTGGACGGGGCTGGGTTCAAGAGGGGGCTGTGTCTAGCCAGGTACTCACAAGGTGCAGCCTTCCTCTCACCTCTTCACCCAAGCCCTTCGCTGTGTCCCCGTTTGCTTCCTCTGTGCAGTGGAGGAGCAAGACAGGCAGGGAACTGGGTCCTGGCAGCTGAGACACCCCCACACCCACTCTTTGCCACAGTGCAAAACTGCCTCATCTGCCACATGTACTGAGCACCCCTTCCCTCTGCAACCCCTGTTAGGACAGGGCATATCTGGCCCCCATGAGTGCAGGTCACCCCTTTCCCCATCCCCTGGCTCCCACGAATACAGGCCATCCTTCCCCCATGTTTCTTAGAAACAGGGGTGTGTGGGTGGGACATGAATCTTCAAAGAGAGACTCAGCAAAAAAAAAAAAAAAAAAAGCCAGTGATATTCTGATTTAGGGCATGCATTTTACAACATCATAATATCATAAGCTACACATTAAACTACAGAGGCTTGGCAAATACTGCATATGTGCAGGGCATCTCAATTAATAGTGTCATAACATTTAACTTTTGCATTTCCTGATTTTTTTAAATGTTACGTTATTGTGGAGGAGTTTTGTACTTAATTTCTTAGATTTTTTTTTTAAAGAACCAAGAGAGCAATGGAGAAAAAGAGAAAAAAAGTCAGGAGCTACTTGTTTTATGGGAATTACAAGCCCTCTGACTTCCTCAGCCATGCTTGCAAGTTCATTGAGCATACCAACATACTGCTAACATTCACACACACAGTGTGTCTATAGTAGGGCCATCTCCAACTCCCAGTTAAGTTAGTGGGAGTCTTTCCATTGTCTTCAGTAGGAGTTGGATTACACTCAAAGGATTATGGAAATTTTCTACGTACGTATGCTGGTATGCAATTTTCAAATATATCCTCTCTCTATTCTTATATGACTCGCAATACTGTGGTAACTGTCTCCTAAAAGTATAAAAAGGTGTCCCTGCAGTCATTCAGGGCTTTGTTTATGTTGTACAGTTTTGATTTTGTTTAGCTGGTTTTAAGTGTGGTGTGATTGTGGTCAGGCTTGGTCAGAGAAGTGGGCTTTGTAGTTGGTTCCGAAGACTGCTCTGTGTGTGCTCACCTGTTCTCTTTGGGCAGTGAAGCTCCCTACTGGCAGGCCAGTTTCCAAGACAGCTCAGTCTCCTGCACACTCTTGAAGCTGACAGTTCTGTTGTTCCAGTAGAGTGTAGCTGTTCTGGATGGTTGTATTCAAGGATAAAGTAAGACAGTCTAGTCTCTCTGTTAACTAGGGCCAGTCCCATGAAGGGCCTTGAAGATGAGGACCGAAATCTTGAATTTCAGCTGGTAGTCAGTGTGGAGATGGGGGGATGAAATGCTCTTGGTGACCTGTATTGCTGAGCAGATGGGCTGCTGTGTTCTGAGCAATCTATGCCTTTTTCATAATTGGTGGTTTTGTACCTTGGTACAGAAAATTGTGACAATGAAGCCTGAAGGTCCTGAAAGCATGAATTGCCATGGCTGAGTGTGGATCTGACAGGATTTGGGGTACTCTCGACATCTATACACAAAAAAGGGCAATTTTCTTGGCTGCAGCTATTTGGGTTCCAGAAGCAGTGAGAAGTCCAGGGGACACTGAGGCTGCAGATTGTCCTAACTATTCGAGAATAAAAGCTCCTAGAGGAGAGCACTGTTACAGAAGTGGCAAGTTCTTCTCCACCCCAGCAACACCTCTGTTCTTCATTTAGCTGCTGATCGCAGCCACACCATTGGAGAGCTCAGAGATGGTGCTGTTTGTCAGCTGTGAAGATGATACAGAGCTGCACATTGTCTGCATATAATATATAAAGCGAGTGGAATTTTTCAAATAGGAACAGTGGACGAGATCGTTGTTTGGCTGCCCATATAGAGATTCTTGGTACTCTGACACGTTGAGGAGTGAGGTCGAATCCAACACGGTGCTGCAAAGCCAAGGAAAATGACCTTTCTAATGACGTAGGGCACAAACTTGAGCTCCTTATATTGTAGATGTTAATTTCCTACCATTCAGATAGTTAGACTCTCCAGTTGTGAATGTTCATGTGTGTGTGCTGTTTTGTAACCTCCAGTAGTGCACTGGTAAACTGTGATTAGTTCTATGCACTCTAAAACTGTAATTTCCAAACACAAGCGCTGTGTGTGTGTGTGTGTGTGTGTGTGTGTGTGTGTGTGAAATTAAGTACCTACTCCATATTAGAGACAACCATGTTTCAAAATTTTGGGCTAACTTTTTGGTATTCTTGATTATGGGTCTTATTCAAAGGGTGGAGACTGGAAGTTCAGAATGTGACTTGATGATTAGGGAGGATATTGGGAGTAGAAGAAACCTTTACTGGATTTGCTTTCTTCTTTGTGTGTATTGGACTTTTCATGACTTTTGGAAGAGGTGAAGTGGTTTCTATTACCTTGTGCCTCTGATCTGCCAGGCATAGGGGCTTCAGGAATCAATGGTGTATGAGTTTCAGTTTCCAGAGGTGGGAGTTTCAGACCGTTCAGAAGCTGCTACTGGATTTTGTTCAGTGCTGTGTCTGTTCTTGCCCTGTGTCACCACTTTGGTGTTTGCATCAAGGCAGTAGGGTTTTGATTAAATTCCATTGCCACTTGGTTAGTGTCTACATAAGGCAGCTTCATAAGCTTCTATTAGATTCTATTTTTCATATTTCATTTATTATAGAGAATTGTAATGATTATTTCTTGTAATTACAAGTAAATGACAATGATGTTCAAAGAGATGAAGAAGATGCATCTCTAGCCACTGGATATCATCCTAAATAAGTACTGTATATACTGCTCAAATTTTCCTCTGAAGGTTGTCTAATTTTCATTATATTTTAATGAATTGGCTAGTATGTGTGTATGTCACTGCTCTCTGTTGGACAAAATCAGAACGGCTTATGTGTTTCATAGATCCTGTATGACTATCAGCTGATGGAGACACATCCTATACTGCAAGACAAAACTGTGTTTTATTTGTATTAGGCATTACTATGTTTGAATAAGAGATTTCCATTGTTTAGATGAGGCATTTGATTCCACACCTTGCATGCAGGGGGATAAACTGGAAACAGAATGCAAGGGCCTAATTGGGAATACAGTTGCCTAGCTGAGAAATGACACATCATAGATATTTAATATTACATTTCCTACTTTAGGTTCCAAAGAACAATAAGTCGTGAGCAGGCAAGGCAAGTTAGAGTAGGTCACAAGGCACATAGCAACTGGTTACTAGGGGAGAGTTTTATTTTAACCAATGATGAAACATTAATAAGGCTGGGATTTCGGCGAAAGACATGTATGATGATAGTTGTGTTTGCCACCTTGATATTTATCAGTTCAGTCTCCTTGGCCTTTTTTGCTCCCCCTCTCTGTTGGCCTGAAAGGACCCTCAGATGAATGGGTTTGTTTTGATTGCCTGTCTGATAGCTTAAAAGAAAATGTGGCCCCTTGTCCATGGGTCAGTGCAAGAATTCCAGGAAGAGTGACCTGTCTGCTAGGGAGCAGTGTACCAGAGAGTGAAGGGAGGGTGGCCACTTTCACGGGGTTTCTTTTTTAAAATTAACCTTTGTTTTCTGTCAGGAAAGCTGTCCTGAGGCTTGACTTACTGAGGTAAACATGTCCAGACAATCAGAGTGCTGCTAAGCATGTGAACAGGGCAGATGGTTATACCTCTAATTAGTGTGTGTGTCTGTAATTCCCCCCTCCCACCCCAGCTTGCTTGCTGGCTGGCTGACTGACGAGTCTTGAAAAAACTTGCAAGATGTGTTGTATGATTCATGGTGGCTGATCAGCTTCTCAGTGAAACCAGAGAGGAGAGGCATTTTTGGCTTGGGTTTGGAGGCTGATGGTAGGGATTAGTCAGAAATATTTAGGTCCTGATTCAGCAAAACACTTAAGTTCTTTGCTTAATGGGGCAGGTGTGAGGGTAGAGGGAAGATGAGCAGTGTTTTTGTTACCATTTTACAGGGCCTTCTGCTGCAGCAGAAAACTGGTCATGTGCAAGCTGCTGGGTTTTTAGACTTTTCATAAGAAGGCTTCCAGATACCAAAGTGATGGGCAGAATATTGGCTCCTCACTCCTCTTTCCAGGCTCAGACTAGGCCACTAGGGATAGGAGGCTGCTGAAGGGCTGTAGGCTGGTTCTGGGGTCAGCCACCCATCCCAGCACATGTGCCCCTGAATGTGCTGGTTTGGCTGGGAACACAAGGAGATAGGTTATGTGTAGTGGATTCAGCCTGCACCTAAGCCGAAAATGCACAACAGCACCTCCTGGTATATAGTGCTGCACTGTACAGGCAGGATCCCTAGCCAGCTTCAGCTGCTGCCTGTGAGGTTCACTCGGATCCTTCCCAGTGTCGGGCTGATTCCAGTGGCTCCAGAGGAAACAGGAAAAGACGCCAGTCAACTAATAGCTTTCTCTTGTTCTTCAGCTCAGCAGCAAGGCGTGAGTTGGAGAAGCGCTGCTGAGCCCTCTCCCAACCCAACTGTAAGCATCCGCCCCAGCTTCCAAACTAGCCACGCTACCATCCCACCCTTCCAGCTCTTCATGACTCCTAGTCCAAGGAAGGGAAACTTTGGGGTGAGCAATCAGAAGTGAAAAGGGTTTGGGGGTTTGCTGAGAGAGAGGGGGCTGTATACATTAAATAAATTTGAGGAGTAAGCGATGAGAGTGCAGCGGGGTGCAGAGATGAAAATAGCGATCAGGGGGTTGTAGCGGTGGTGGGATTAAATTTTTGGGGTTGTGGCCAGACAGAAGAGAGCGGAGGGACAAGAGAAGGCATTGTCCAGCTGGATTGGGGTCAAGCGTTCACTTGGAACGGTTACTATGGCTGGGCATGGAAGTGGTTTGAATGAGAGTGTAAGATATGACACAGAATTTTGGAAGTGCTGAAATGCCTCGTGTGGGGGAAGTGATGGACATTGTGTGCAGGGCGAACTGGGGTCATAAAGATGCTTCTGAAGAGAATATTTTTTTTCCTTTGGGATGCACTGGATTGGCCCAAAACCATTCTTCAGGGAGCCTTACCATGAGGTGGTCTACACAAAAGCTTTCACCATCTCTTCGGCGAATGTCCATGCAGTTCTCATGCCCCCTTCTCCTTATGCTTACACGTTATTCAGTGTAGAACCCGTATGACCGACTGAACACCCTCCGTTTGTTTAAAAAAAAAAAAAAAAAGTGGTGGACACCCTCCGTTGTCATTGATGTCAGCGTTGGCTGAGTGAAGGAGGCACTCAGCACCTCAAAGGATTAGGTCATATTTAGTGGGCTGGTCAAATGATATTGTCTGGATGAGTTTGACCCATTAGTCTGCACTGCTGCCACTTGACCATATAAGCAGTGAGTAAGCAAGGCGTTCTGCATTAGCTTGGTGGAGATGGGAGACCCCAATGCCTGAGTGTCCCATGTCTTGCTAGGCAGCTAAAGATTTGTAGAAATATCTAGTGTCCCACATTTAAACACATCACCAGCAACTGGCTGGCCCTGGTGAGATACTTAGCAATGGTCTTTCCTCTCACCTTCCCTGTTGCTCCCACTGCTGAGGGTTTCTCCAGGATGCTCTAGCAGTTACAGACAGGATGCTACCTGCTCCACATACTCGGGGCTGTCCCAAAACCATTCTCACTTCCCTCCCATCTGCTTGGAAACTGCTGCACAACTCTGACTTCTTCCCTTCCCTTCTTCCCCAAGCCGCCTTCTGCAACCCTGCCTCCCTAGGGGCGAGCCTTAGTCAAGTGGGCCAGCAGGAGCCCAGGATGTGCGTGAACCAGCCCTAGCTTCCAATAGAGGTTGTAGTCCTGAAGAGTCTTCGACATCCTGGTTGGAAGGTGCTATATAAATATCCGGCCATTATTGCCTGGCAGCTCATTCTGTAAATGAAATGGTGGTAGAGCGCCTTCTAAACATTTATTTAATCCAGGTGTACTCAGCACAATAGGGTTTAGTGCAAGGCAGATGAGAGAAAAGGGAACTGGAGAGCCTTCTGGAGATGCAAACAGTCCCCTTTCTGACAAGCACTGGTGCTTCCCCAAGATTTCACGAAAGGATATGAGCAAGCTAAGAAATGGTCTCAATGGTCCTGCCAATACTGGCTAAAATTGGAAAGGTTTTACAAATAATCCTAAGAGATTTGTTTCTAGGTATCACTGTTGAGCATAAATATATGCCTGTGAGTTGGGGTCAGCATGCATGGAAAGGTACAAATTGAGATGTTCCTGACCTGTGGTTGTGTTGAATTATTATTCATAGGATCACAATATGGCAATGACATGTACATCCCACTTATCCCACCAAATGCAGCATTCTTTCCTATATTTCTAGAGCTTATCATATTTGCTTTTAAATGGCCTGAGAAGGAGAAAGCTTTCTCCATTTCCTTCTGGAAACTATTCCACAGCCTGCATCTTACTGTTAGGACTTTTTTTTTTTCTTTTTGCTATTCAATCTACATTTCTACATCTGTTTTTCCTATTGTGAGATTGTCCCACAATCTTATAAATCTAATTTAACTATTTGAAAGAAAATATTTATAATCAAATTTTCTTCCAGTGAAGTTCTAATTTCCTCTTTTTTCCCCTTTTATTACAAAGATGTAAAATTTACTCAAACACAAGAAAATGGGCATCTCAGCCATTTATAACTAATTCCTCCCTCTGCCCTGTTGAAGATATCTTTGTCTCTAGTGCCATTTGGTTGGCAGGGAAGAGCAGTGGGAGGCAAATAATGGAACTTCAGTTGCATCTTGAAAACTGCAACAGGGATAGAAACAGTTTCTTTAAGAAAAAAATAATCTAGGATCCCTTTCATTAACTAGCAGTGAGGAACTGCAGCAAACCTCAGCTCTTTTGCAGGAATCCCTTTGGTTTGAAAAGAAGTATTCATGCAGTTACGCAATCCATGCTGAATTTTCAATTTGTCACGGTTTTTTCCCCCCTTTTGTTCACCAGCTCGACTAAGCTTCTAGTGAGTCAGTTCATTGACTGACATGGTTTAGAAACAGTAATAATCTTAAGAGCCTGCTCCTGCAACCCTTCCTAAGACTACTCATATGAGTAATGGCTGCCACACTAAAAGGGGGAAATAATTTTTCATGATGAATTCTTTTCCTAAAGCAGGCAGTTGCCTGGTGTCTTGGTTTCTTTCTCTCTGGATCTGTGTGTGGAAGCCACTAGCATTTATAAGTGGGTCTTGCTCCTTTGAGAAGAAATTGTAGAAAATAAGAATCATACCATTCTTTAGAACCAAAAGTGTTAGTTAAAAACACCCCAAAAATGTTCAACAGAAAAAAATCCACTTGCCCATTTCTGTTTCCATGGTTCTCCTGCTTTGGTGATGCACAGAGGTTTTGTAACTTCAGGGTCTAATAACGTGCAAGTGTTCATTCCTCCTATTATATTGCAATCAGGCTTTTGCAGCCAGGTGGAAAGAGCTGAATGTGAAATCATCTGGAAGATGTAAAATCCAACTCCGGTTTCATGTAATCTTGTGTAGCTTTCTGAATTAAAAAGAAAAATGCAATCTTTGTTGAGATCTCCTGGCATGGGAAGCAGCAGGCCCCAAATCTGACACCCATCCCTCTACATAATGTTTTCTGTTCATAATTTTTTGGTGCCCCTCTAAAATGAAGGTTGTAAGTGTTAAAATCCCAGCTGCTAGTCAGCAGGCTTGGGCTGTGTTTCAACCCTGCTCCCATTCACAGGGGCTGTTGACGTGCCTGAGTGTCTTTTATGCTCACCCTCCATCCTGACACAGCTCTTTTCTTTTCTTTTCTTTTTTTTCCCCAAGGGTCAGGCTGAGGGCGTGACAAATTTTAGACCCATCAACCTTGACAGTGTCCCTTGGAAATTACCCTAGCAGTAGGAGAATGGAAAACTTGTTGGAGCGTTTGAATTGCCGACTGGTTGGTTTGCCTCCTGGGTAAACGTGACAATGGCAAATATTGATCCTTCCAGACAAGGCTTGATTGGAGACAGCAGGTCCTTGCACGTGAAAACGATCCCTGGAATACATGGCTTGCAATGCAGCGAACGAATTCGTCAGTCAGTCTGTGGGATCAGGCTGTATCGTGTGAGTGCTCCACTCACTCTGAATTAGATTCTATTTTTTTGTTTTGTTAATAAAATCACTTAAACTTTATTCAAGCTAATTTCACTTCACATCATCTCCTTCCTTTCTCCTCTGTGTGGGTATGGATGGAGGTCTGGAAATGTGGGCACCACCATGAGGGAGCAGGGGGTTCTGAGAGCAGTGGTTCATGGCACATACATTGGAGGATGTGTGGTGAAAGAGGGCAAAGTGACTCTTTGGAGGAATCTGAGGGTTTTGGAGGCTGAACATCTTTCTTCTGGGAGTGGAAAAGGCAACCCTCCTGCCCCCAGGGGAGAATGTAGATCTCAGTGGAATTTCTTAGCCCCTTGTGTGGGGTTTTCCCATGCAGCGAATGATCTGGACCAATGCTGTTTCCTTTCCCTGATGCAACTTTAAGGATATATACATGCACAGACAATGCCTCCTTGTTTCACAGGCAAAGGCAACAGCTGGGGGCAGGTGGCAGACAGGCCCTCTGCTGTCGTTTTTGCACGACCTACCAGTCAGCTTTGATTCTAAACAGGCCTCTTTAGAATGCCCTAAACCTTCAGCTGCACATCTGCCTCTGCCCATTCACATCCTGTGTTAGCACTTGTGGCATTTACTCCCTTTGCTGCTCGAGGGCTTGTCTCAGAATCACTGTGACGCTCTGGTGAGCACAGGCAAGCGTGTTTGCAGTATGTTTTTGGAGTCCAGCTTCACCAAGCCCATTTCACACACCCCCACCTTTAAAATCACTTAATTTCACATTTAGATCCTTTACTATGTGCCTCTTTCTTCCCCATCCCTCCCTCTCATACGCTTCCTTTCTCATAATGCTCTTGGCAGCGTTGGCATGCAATTGAAGACAGAGTCCTTTACAAAAAGAACATTTTATATTCCCACAGGGGCTTGTTCATTCCACTGCCAGTATCTTGGGCACTTGAGCTCTTCAGTGTTTCCTTCTCCTCTAAAATCTCTGCAGTGGCCGCTAATCTCTGATGAGGCCTAGCGGTGCCACTGAAAAACAAACTTCTACCAAAATATAAGGGGGAAGCAAATGCACACGATAGAGGGGAAACAGATGTTATTACGGTGGCAGTCAGTAACGATTCAGATTTCAGGTGAAAAACGGAACGAGTGGTTAAACATTTTTTTTTTAAAGATTTAAAGTACATTTCAATATTATCTGTATATCTGTACAAAATCCTTATTAGCTACCATGCTGAGAAGCATGGTCCAAAACCCTGGACAGAGGGAACCAGAGCCAATTATTCACATGTATCGGTGAAGTGGACTGACTATATCACCTCCCAAGGCTCCACATTCTTCTGTAATTTTTAAAGGATGATTCTGAGGCTATAAGATTACTCATTTAAGTTACCCATTTTACCTGTGGGATGGAAAGTGCTATGCATTGTTGTTGTTAAAGCAGTAGTAGGTGTAAAGTAATTGCAAGTGTACGTTGCCCCCAAACTTCAGTTAGCATGTTGGGTTTCAGCAGGATTTAGCAGGAGGCAGCAAATACTACTCCTTCAGCTTTCTCTAGCACCTTGTAGCTGAGGACTTTAAAGTGCTACATAAATAGTCATACTTTGTCTCACAGCCTCTCTGAGACATGCTCAGATTCCATGGTGAGGGATTTAGATAGAGGCAATATGATATTTTCTGTTTTATTTATCCTTTTCCTAATGATTCCCCTCCCCTGCACCTCTCAGGGCCACTTTTCCTCTTTTGTTGGCAAGTCTTTCTTAGTGTTTCTAAACCTTTATCAGGTGGTCTCCTTTCCATGCTACGCATACTTAAGGCTCCTTCTCTCCTCCTCCATCCAGTCCTCCAATCTCTTGATTTTTTTTACTACAGTACACCCCAAAGCTAGGAGCAGATGACTGATAGGGATAGTGCAGCATCCATGTCATAATCTCTATTTGTTCTTTCAAGTGGAAATCCTTATTAGCAAATGAGTTTGGATTGGAGTTTTATCTGGCACTGAAGCAAAAGGAGGGTGGGATGACTAGTATAGGTACTGGAAAGGGAAGTGAGAAACTCCCTGAGCAGAAGTTAATTGTTGTCTGAACAAGTTCTGCATCATCTTTGTCTAGTTTCATTTTGTGAGGTGGAACCCTGTTAACTACGTCTTTCAGATGTATGGATTGTGTTCTCTGCTAGCTCTTACAGGTAGAGATCACCTCTTTGTTCTGTTTTAGTACAGCACAAGGAGGCCCTGATCGTTGTCAGTAATACAAATAGTCATAAGTTGGGACTGGGCTCTCTGCGCTGTGCAGGAGGCGCTCCTTGTGTCTCTCTCGCCTAAGGCAGGGAGTATGCAAAGGCAGCATGCTTAAGGCCTGGCAGGTACTTGGGGAATGCTTCATGTCACTCAACGGCACCCCTTCTGGCAGATTAAGGAGGGGCACTAACTGCATCCATAGGGATTCCTGTCTATCCATTTTTGCTGGACACTGTGATGTGTCATCTTGAGGTTGTGGGGGAAGGTGGGACTGGTAAGAGAAGTGATGAAAAGGAGAAGGAGCCTCATGCCCAAAATGGGGGTTGTGGTTTCTTGTAGCTCGAGGTGACATAACAGTAGATTTAACTGGTGGAGAGTGTCTGTCTGCAGCAGACATGCATTGTCCTGGCTGAACCCAATAAATGCAACTGAACTTGGAGCAACTTACCTAAATCTGAGATGCCCTTGAGCACATCTGATCTTCATGCTCTGTGAGGCGAAACAAAGCTGCTCTCCACTGTGGCTACTTAGTGAAGGAATGACAAGACCTTGTGGGACTGGTGGTAACTGTCAGCCGTCCTTACAGAGGTGGGCTGTATTTCTAATTCTGCTTTGTCTTTTATATGTCTTTCAACCCCAAGGCTGGTAATCCGGACATAAGGTGAGAGAATTCCACCTTCATGAGCTCTGAATAAACACCAGATTGAGATCTGAGCTTGCATGAGACAAGTTGCCAAGTCCCCAAATCACACTTTTTTTATTATGAAAGAACACTCTTGTGGCTAAAGCCCAGGAAAGGAGTAGGAGCACTGGCTTCTAATCTCAGCACTGCAACCAACTCCCTGCATGATGCCGAGCAATTGAGTTCACCTTAATGAGCTTCAGTGTCTGCCTCATGGGGACTGTGATATTTCTATGATGACTGCAGAACACTTTGAGAACCTTGTTGGAAGGTGAGATAATAAAAATATTATTATTAATCCATTCTAGTAGCGTGTAGTGCTCTCTGTCTTTGGTGGTGCTAAAGGGCCCCCCTGGGATACCGCCAATCACTGCAAACGTTTAATGAGACACTGTTAGGGAGGTTCAGAAGAAGGAGGTGAAGTTGTGAGAGCTCAGCACTTTGGAAGTTCTGGCCTTCGGGCCTAAACCTGCAAATTGCTATATCGAGTTGGATACCTACAATTTGATATTTAAATCCATCCAGTCTGAAGGCAGCGGAAATTAGACACGTTCAACACCTCCGACAATTAGGCCGCTTTTTTTCTTTGATTGTATCCTCTTTGGGGCTGGGATCCTCTTCGAATATGTTTGCATAGCATCTAGTACATCCTGGTTGAGGCTTCTACAGCAAAACTAAGTCATAATGGTAACACTTTTATTTAATTGCCCAAATAAGGATCTAGGTACCTGAGTTGAACCAAAAAAATTTAATTTTTAAACTTTTGCTGCCTCAAGTTCTCAGTTTCCTAAGAGTTATTTTTTCAGGACCAAACCCTGGTCTCTCTAGAGTCAGTAGCAAAACTGACTTAATTGAGACCAAGATTTATCCTTCTATGAATTAGCAACTCAATGCCCTGATCACTTTTTTTTTTTTTCTTCCTTTTTGGGTATTACAATTAGTGAGATGTTTGGTGACAGGCACCTTGTGTCATATTGATGCCTTTGACATGAAAAACTACAATGTTAAAATGCAGATTGCTTGTGCTGATATGTAGATTCTTGCCACTTTTAAAAAAATCGCCCCAAACATTCTGTTGAATATCCTGAGCCAGGGAGCTTTTGCCCCACTTGTGTTCTGTAATTATGTGCCAGATGCCAAACAAGCTGCAGAGCTTAGCGACACTTAACAAAGGGATTAGGTCTGTGGGATATGTGGCTCAGGTTACTGGCTGTATCTGTTGACTTTGCATTCTTCCAGTTATTGAAGGCTTATTGTCCTGAGTGAGGCAGGTGAGGTAATTACCACAATGTCTTTCCTTTCTGATTTGCTTATCTGCTCCAGTCATGGAAGGACTGAGATAAGAAACCTGCTCTTTTTGTCCATCTGTAGATTTCTTTGTTTTGCTGTCTCAGGGGGAATGCTCTGGCCAGTTTTCCTTTAGGTTTTACTGCAGGGATAGCAGCATGCATCACCGAAATAAAATGGTATCATCTGTGGGTATGTCTACACTACGGGATTATTCCGATTTTTACATAAACCGGTTTTGTAAAACAGATTGTATAAAGTCGAGTGCACACGGCCACACTAAGCACATTAATTCGGCGGTGTGCGTCCATGGGCCGAGGCTAGCATGCATTTCGCGCCGCACGCTTGCACTGTGGTGCTATTCCGACTTCCCATACGTTCCTTGCAGTCTCCCCCTGGCAATCTGGTTGAGCATCTCCCAGTCGCCTGATGGGCAACATCACCGGGTGGTGTCTGGCGTAACATCGTCATCGTTCTTCCTCCGGAAACAACGGCAACAATCACTTCATGCCTTCTTTCCCTGATTGCCCTGGCAAACGCATACATCGGCAACCATGGAGCCCGTTCAGCGTTTTTTTTTTTTTTTTTTTTTACAGTCACCATATGTACTGGAACGCAGACAGCAGGAGATACTCCAGTACTACACGACGCAGCATTCATTTTGCTTTTGAACATGGATAGCAGAGACGGTTATCATCGTTCTGTCCCATCTGCTACCTTAGTAAAATTGGCACTGAGATCTGGGCTATCTGTCGTTCGTACCTCTGCTGGCTATCATGAGTCCCTGGCTGAGGTCGGCTGGGGGCGCAAAGGCATGAAATGGAAATGACTCCCGAGTCAATCCTCCTTTATGGTATCTAAAAATAGAGTCAGTTCGGCCTTCAGAATATGGGGCAAGTGTACTAGAGAAACCAGTGTACAGAGAACCAGAAGACACAGCTGCTCATGTCGCCACTCCCGAGAAATGATGAGCTACATGCCATTGCCCGTTGTTGCCACACCCCCACATTGCCTGCCCCCTCCAAACCCTTCCTAGGCCCTAACCGTCGGCAGTGTCCCCCCATTTGTGTCATGAAGTTATAAAGAATGCAGGAATAAGAACAGACTTGTTAGTGACATAAAAGGAGGGGGAGGAAGCCTCCAATGCTATGAATAGTCCAGGCAGGACATTAAGCGGTGGGGGGGAGAGGCAGCCAGCATCCCAATGCATGAGTTCAGGCAGTCAGAGATCTTTTCTTACACATGAAAAGGAGGGGGGCTGATTGAAAGCCAAGCCCAGTTCTATGATAGAGAGGTTACTAGCCGTCTTATACATCCTACTGGAATGACCACGGATCATTCCTATTTTTACCCAGGCACCCCCCCGCCGGCTCACCTGAGTCCAGCCAAGGGGTATTCAGCAGTTATCAGCATATGTACCAATCCTGCCACGAGAGAGGGGAAGAGGAGCGGACACTGGCTTTACTGCCGGCAGCACACGTCTACAGCAGCATTCAATGTACACATAGGGTGACATAAAAAAAGTCAGAAACGATTTTTTCCTTTTCTTTCACGTGGGAGGGGAGGGGTACATTGACGAGCTAAACCCCGAACCACGCTGGACAATGTGTTTGAACCTACAGCGCACTGGAGCTCAGCCAAGAATGCAAATACTTTTCAGAGACTGCTGTGGACTGTGGATAGCTGGAGTCCTCAGTCCCCCTCTCTCCCTCCATGACCGTCATTTGATTTTCTTGGCTTCCGTTACGCCTTGTCACGCAGCACTGTGTAGCCTGGAGATTTTTTTCAAACGCTTTGGCATTTCGTCTTCTGTAATGAGGCTCTGATAGAACAGATTTGTCTCTCATACAGCGATCAGATCCAGTATCTCCCGTATGGTCTTGGGTGAGCTCTTTTTCCGATTTGGACTGCATTGCACCCGTGCTGATCAAGCCCATGCTGGGCAGAGACAGGAAATGAAATTCAAAAGTTTGCAGGGCTTTTCCTGTTTACCTGCCAGGTGCATCTGATTCAGATTGCTGTCCAGAGCGGTCACAATGGTGCACTGTGGGATACCGCCCGGAGGCCAATACCGTCGATTTGTGGCCACACTAACCCTAATCTGATATGGTAATACCGATTTCAGCGCTACTCCTCTCGTTGGGGAGGAGTACAGAAACCGATTTAAAGAGCCCTTTATATCGATATAAAGAGCCTTGTAGTGTGGACGGGTACAGCGTTAAATCGGTTTAACGCTGCTAAAATTGGTTTAAATGCATAGTGTAGACCAGGCTGTGTATCACCAAAAGTGAGCTCAGTGCCTTAGGGGCAGATACAAAGACCAAGAGGGCTTGATCCTATCTCTCTGTTTATATGTCCTCCATCACCATAGCAACCAACTGCCCTAAGTATTTATTCTTACAATCACACGGTCAGGTAGGGCAGTGTTCTTATCCCTGGTGGATTTACAGATGGGGGACTGAGGCATGGGGAGATAAATGATTGCCCAAGGACACACAGGGAGTCTGGGGTAGAACTGGAAATTGAACCATCAACTCTCCTGAAGCCCTGTCCAGTGCCTCAGCTACAAGACTGTTGTAATTCACCTTCTGATCTCAGTTATACCACTGTAAATCAGGAGTGATGTCCATAAAGTTACACCAGTGTAAACCAATTTAAGCAGGATCAACATCCCAAAATGATGCTCTGAAGATTTAACAATCTGAAAAAGACAGACTACCTAGAAAAAGGGAGTGATAGCATGGGATGAAGGAAAGGAAGTGACAAGAAGCAAAATATTTGAGCCTGAAGTTTGGCACATGGTCTTAATAGTTCCTTGAGGTAGGGAGATTGGTACAGGTCATTTTTCATTTGTACAGGTACCACTTTCTCTTGGTGTAAATCTTGCCGTAGCCAGCTATTCCCCCCACGTTTCTCCATTTTTGATTATTAGGCTTTAATTAAACTAAGTACTAAGGCATGTATCTAACTTTAATTAGGGGACTACAGTGAGACTGCTTAGATGTTTAAAGTTAGGCACATCCTTAAGTATCATGCTAAATCAGAGCCTTTTTCCATTACCCCGTTTTTGTCTGCTCCCCACAGTTGCTGGGTGGGGCTGATGATCGCTGATTCATTTCAGTTTCTTCATCTCTAGACCTTCCTCTGGGTCAATTCCTTTTTTGAGTCTTGCTGTCAAATCTTCCCTTTCCCTTCAGTCTTGGAGTGATTTCACTGTGCTTTATTTTGTAATGCTATTTGTGAAGGATATATTTATTTAAAAAAATATAATAAAATGTTTCTGGAGTACCTTTTGTAGAAGTACATGGTTCTATCAAGTGACAGAGAGACTCACTAACACAAGAAGATCATTGTTGTTTCATTATTCTTAAAATGCCTTGTAAATAGCTTTTTGATATGGTTTTCTGTTAAGCATTGTGATTATAGACTTCCGCTCTGTACATAGTGCTGGCGAATCAGAAAACAAACGTGAATAGTCTAGTATCTATGTCATTAGGGTGTAATGCAGGAGAGTAATCAACAACACAATGCATCCGAAGAAGTGAGCTGTAGCCCACGAAAGCTTATGCTGAAATAAATTTTAGGCTCTAGGTACCACAAGTACTCCTGTTCTTTTTGCGGATACAGACTAACACGGCTGCTACTCTGAAACACAAATGATGTTACCCATCAGTTATTAGCCACACAAATAAGGATTTTGTAAATACAAAATCTATTTTTTTAAATCTGGCTGTGCCTCTTTAAGATGTGTGTCTGGCTCATTGGTGAATACATTGTGGGCCCTGTAATTCTTACATAATCTCGATTTTGCAATAATAAATTTTGGCTCATAAGATTGACGTTCAGTGTTTAATATTTGTCCATTGAATTAAACAAAAGATGTGCTGTCAGTGTTTGGAGACTAGTTCAAAGTGCAGTCTTCACATTTAAGCTGAAGCCATGTTTATGTTTCGCAATAGGTTACTGTACTGATTTTTAAAAAGAAAATACAGTTGCAGTTTCGAGTTTGCTGCCTATATTGTTAACCTTTTTTATAGTTATAGAATCCCATTCAGCAATAGGATACTTCATTCCCCCCATTTCTGATTGTTTAAAAGGCCTCTTTATTGCAACAAATCAGAGTATGACATACCTTTTCCTAAATCAGTTTAAGATTTATTCTTGAGATTTGAGTACCCAGCTTTCAATGTTACACTGAAAAGCTCAATCTGTGTAATAGACATGCCCTTCATTTTCTTGTTGTTGTTGGAGTTAGTTTGCCCGAAAACAAAACCAAAGATTTGAACACTCCCATACTTCGGGGACATTTGAAATTTGAACTTTGCAGCCTTGGAGAGTCTCTGGTGACAGGAGAACTAGTGAAATGGTGATCCTGCAAGAGCCAAGAGAGTGAAAGATGAGCTGTTGAACAAGGAAGGTGGTTGTGTTTTTGTTAGTTTTTTTTCTCAATCCCAGTGAAATTTCAATGACTAACATTTTGGAGAAAGGAAGTAATTGATAGATTCAGCACCTGTCATTCAGCTGAGGTTTGGGAGCTATCCATATATGTCCTATGTCCTCCCAAGCAAAACCAAGGAAAGATTAGTGCTGACATTCATGTTATTTCTAATCTAATCTAAAACAAAGCAGACCCCCTGCCACCTTTAACAGAAAAAAAAAATCCTTTTCAGGCCTCCTTCATACATCATCAAGGTTCACCTCAATTTTTAAAAAATTCTTTGCAGGCGACTTTAAAGTGACTTGATTATTATGACTTGGGTAAGTCAGTGGCAGAGCTGGGATCAGAACTCGGGCATTGGTGACTTCCACCCCCAAACTCAGTCTACAAGGACACATTGCCTTTGAGTTGAAGGAGTGAGGTGTGCTTCAAGTGCCACATATATTGCTACAAATTTATGTCGACTTAAGTAATGTCGCCGTACAACCACTGCAGTTATTACATTGCTTGTGCGTGTGCATACTCGGCTCCTTGTGTCCGTGGTGCATGTCATCACCAGGAGTGCTTGTATCGATGCACTGTGCAGTGTACCACAAGTAGGTATCCCACTGTGAAACTCTGCACCATCCAGCGAGGGGTATTTTGGGAAGTTTTCACAATGCCTGATGGGGCTGAAACGAGTCACTCAGGGATGATTGGGAGCATGAAGTCAACTTTCCGTAATGCAGTGTTCTCCATCCTATAATTTCATCTGCATCCCAGAATTTTCACGCCTTCTTTTCAAAATCCCGCAAATCCACGCATTCCTCCTCACTGTCCGTCATCTCTGACAGAAGCATGAAGCCTGCACAACTCTGCACTATTGTCACAAGTGTTGCAAACTCAGGGCACATGATCTTGCAGTATTTGCAGAGCTGCGAGAGGAGCTGTGGGGAACATGACAATTCCTTGGCGGCTAGGTTGCTGTGGGACATAGAAAGAAACAATTCAAGGTTGTTGGTGCTGTTCATGGAGCAGCTGGAGATGGTGAACCACTAGTTCTGGGTCTGCGAAACATGCACTGAGATCGCATTGTTATGCAGGTTTGGGATGACGAGGAGTGGTTGCAGAACTTTCGGATGGACAAGGCCACATTCCTGGATCTGTGCTGAACTCACCCCAGCCCTTCAGTACCGGGACACCAAAATGGGAACTGCACTGACAGTTGAGAAGGAAATAGCGATTGCATTGTGGAAACCTGCAAGGCCAGATTGCAGTTGGTCAGTCAGGAATCAATTTGGAATCAGGAAATCCACTGTAGAGGCCGTTGTCTTACAAGTGTGCAGGGCCACTGCTCATAGATGTCCACGTTTCTCCATCTGGGTCAGAGCAGCACCTGCATAGCCTCTTCTCCCCACAGGCCCAGGAGATCCAATATCTCCTGTCTACTCCAGGCAGGAACACATCTGGAGCATGTAGCCGGCATGCAGCTAGGTGTGCTCACCAAGCCGGGCAACCAGGAAAAGTAATTAAATTTTTTTTCAGGGCTTTAAAAGGGTGGGAGGTTTCCTGTCTAACTGACCCCTGGGCCACTGAGTTCAGAACTGTGACCGGAGCAGTCAGTGTGGGGCATTCTGGGACAGCTGCAGGAGGCCAGTAATGGTTGACGTAAGTAACGCAGTGTCTGCACTCTCACTGTGTGTACCGAACTCCATCAATTGTGACTCTACACCACTTGGGAAAGTGGTGTTATTGAGCTGGCATAGCGGCCACTTATGTCAGCAGGAGCCAAATTGAAATGAAGACCCATCCACAGCTAGGTTGACATAAGCTGCCTTGCGTTGACCTTACTGTGTAGAGTAGGCCATGCTAGACTGTTTACAGATACAGCACATGCAAAAATTTCACTCTGGAAACATTTTAGGGAGTTGATAGCTATTTCAGTATTATTTTTAGCCAAATATTCAGCAGCCTTCAATCATTTTCCAGGCAATTTGTCTGGGAGAGTTCTCAGATAAGATGTTAAATCTTTCATAAGCTGGAATTTTGATAAGAGTTTATTCCACTGACCTTTTGTTGGAATACTTCATAGTATCAGCATTGCAGGGTCTCTTGGCTCTTCTTTAAGAGTCTATATTGTCACCACGACTTGAGACTCCCAATCAGGCCACATTTTGTATGAAATCAGCATCCTGAAGCTTCTGCCTCACAGCTTGGAGCTCTGCGCTAGTAGGCCTGATTTAAATGAAACTCTACCTATATTGTAGGTTTATTTAGTTTATAAATCGTGCATGACATGTCAGATCTTATCCTTTATGAACCTGCCTCAGACATTTTGAGGTTCGTGTCTTTCTGTTTAAATCATCCAGTACACCGTTCTCTTATTGAAAACAGTTATGCATTTACAAAGGTCATAAATTCCTTTGTCCACTCTTACCAATTGGGCTGTAGGTAAAGGAGAGATTTTTCCCTTGTTGCTTGTTCCCCTTTTATCATATGTAACTTGGTTGTTGTAGTTTCTGCTGTAGTGCCTATCATAGTAGCATCTCAGCAATGAATAAGAAGCGTGTGGGAAGCATGTTTGCATGCAGTAGGTGCTGCCTTTCATCACTGATCAACAGCTTACACTCTGCTCCATGTCCTCCTTCTCTTCTGCCCCCTTATTAATAAACATTTATAAAGCACCCTCACTTTGCATGGTACTTTACAGGTATCCAAAGAGACGACATGCCCCCAAGAATTTGCAGTCTGTTTCCATCCCCCCAGGCCATCGTGGTGCATTGGGAGGGGAGCAGAAATGATAACTCCTTGCATTTAGGCCCAGTCCCATGGGGTGCTTGACAGCCTCAGCTTCTGTAGACTTCAGTTGGTGTTGAGGGTACTCAGCACTTTGCAAGAGGCCCTCTAGCCAAGGTACAACAGGATCTGTTCCCGAGGCAACAAAGTGTTGACTTGCCAACTGTTGTTCCATATGGAAAGAGTAGAAATATTTTGATAATTTTCTTGCTATTTGACATTTCAATAAGAAATGACCCATGCAGTATATTATAATATCTGATTTTGTTTAATGCATGCATGGAAACTGCTAACACTTACATTTAACACCATGCTAAGTTGTTGTTCAATATATTTTATGCCATTGCATGCAGAGAGACATCCAGTGAACTTTGTAAGGAGAGTGTAGTTCATAATCCCACTGATTCTCTTCAACTGAAGGCAGGTTGGAGGACAGAACCTGTTTAGCCTGGGGCATGAGCCTGTCAATTCTGCTTCTTCTCCTTGACCCATAGACTTTAAGGTCAGAAGGGACCATTGTGATCATCTAGTCTCATCTCCTGCACATTGCAGGCCACAGAACCTCACCCACTCCTGAAATAGACCCCTAATCTCTGGCTGAGTTACTGAAGTCCTCAAATCATGGTTTAAAGATTTCAAGTTACAGAGAATTCACCATTTACACTAGCTTAAGAGGAGGCATGGATCAGCATTCACATCACACTCCCTGTCAGTACCTGGCTTGGGCCGGGGAAGCTAATGATCCAACCAGTGGACCACATTCGGTGATGAATCCTGGTCACATGTCACCTGAGGCATATTGTGCATACACTAAGAAGTACACTAGTTTAACCTTCAAGTGACCCATGCTACTTAGGAGGGCACCCCCCCCCTTTTTTCCCCCCAGAGTCTCAGCCAATCTGATCTGGGGGAAAATGCCTTCCTGGCTCCAAATATGGAGATCAGTTAGACCCTGAGCATGTGGGCAAGACCCACCAGGCAGATACTTGGGAAAGAATTCTCTGTAGTAACTCAGAGTCCTCCCCATCTAGTGTCCCATCTCCAGCAATTGTGGATTTTTGCTAGTGGCAGTTGCCAATCAGCCAATGCCATTGTAGGCAATTCCCTCATACCATCCCCTCCATAAATTTATCAGGCTCAGTCTTGAAGCCAGTTAGGCTATCAAGTATGACAGACCCAGGCCAGTGGGGTACAGGAGTCTGGTAGAGGGCAAATATACTGGTCACTGGCTGAGTAGTTTTCTGTTCCCTGAGTGACCAGAGCAGGGGCTGCACTAGAGTAATCAGGAACCTGCTAGAACCAAGTCAGGCAGACAGGCTGATTAGAACACCTGCAGCCAATCAAGGCAGCTTAATCAGGGCACCTTGGGTTTAAAAAGGAGCTCACTCAGTCGGGAGTGGGAGCCAGAGGAGGGAAGTGTGTGTGAGGAGCTGGAGCAAGAGGCACAAGAAGTGAGAGTGAGAGGGTGTGCTGCTGGAGACTAAGGAGTACAAGCATTATCAGACACCAGGAGGAAGTCTGTGGGTGTGGATAAAGAAGGTGTTTGGGAGCCATGAGGGAAGTGCCCAGGGAGTTGTAGCTGTATGCAGCTGTTTACAGGAGGACTATAGACAGCTGCGATCCACATGGCCTGGGCTGGAACCCGGAGTAGAGGGCAGGCCTGGTTCCCCCAAACCTCCCAACTCCTGATTCAGACACAGGAGGAGTTACCCAGACTGTGAGGGAAGATTCACTGAGGTGAGCAAATCTGCCAATAAGCGCATGACCCACCAAGCATAGCAGGAGGAACTGGTACAGCTTGGTCAGGGGGTAGGATTTTGGCTGTGCACAAAGCGCGCAGAAGAAAGGAGGGTGATTTAAAAAAAAAAAAAAGTGGAGGTTTAGTTTTTTTCACCACACATGGATGAACTTAGTGCGGCATTGATACAAGCTATGGCGGCCCAGTAGGAGACTACCCGTGTCCAGGCAGCTGCCCAACAGGAGCCAGTGCTGCAGCAAGAGTCTAATCGCCTGCTGATGATCAGGCTTCTCAAAGACCGAACTATGTTGCGGAACTGGTAAACAGGTAAACACCTTTACAGAGCTGAACCGTGCCATGATAGGACACAGATCATACGGGCAGCCATTGGCTGCCAGAAAATTGAGCGGAAGGATGATGTAAGGCATACCTTCTGGTTCTTTGAGAGGACAAGCCCTCGAGAGGCCTGGCCTTAGAGATCAGGGTCTGGCACTCCTTTGCCATTCTTGTGTGGGAGCCAGAAGGCACCTACTTATGATCTGCCTGAATGAGGGCTGCAGCGACTACTCCAGCTGAAATCAGAGCATCCTGGGCTAGATCTGGGGTACCACTGCAGGCGGGCCCAGCAGTATTCAGGAGTGGAGGTACAGGAAAACAAAACCCCGCGGTCCCACATTGTATGACCTCATCCATCTCGCACGAAAGTGGTTGTGAACGGAGTCCCGGGGGTCCGGAAGAGATACTAGAGGTTCTGTCATCGACCGATTACATGAGGGAACTACCTGCCAGACCTTCGTGCCTGGGTAAGCCAGAACAAACCCTCCACCTATGATGAGGTTGTCGCCACTGGTAGAGAGGCGAAGGACAGTGAGGGGAGGCTGACCCCAAAACCGTTAAGGAAGAGGCACCCTGGGTTAAACTAGCACACCAAGGCCTAGAGCTTGGGTGACTGGGCAACCAGGGATCACGGTGGAAAAAGAGAGGGGCTAGGCCCAACCAGAGCACAAAAGAGTCGGGCATTGAGGGAGAAGGATCGTGATATAGACTGCCCAACCAAGAGACGGGAATGCCTAAGACCCATAAGATGTATACAGACATAGAAGAGGAAGTGGGGACAATATAGCTGCACAGTTCCCAAGTGGAGGAGCCTATGCGTAACCTTGGGGAACTGGGCAGACCCATGGCTCCCCTAATCCCCTTTGGGGGTCTCACTAGCCCCAATTTGTACACCAGACCAGTAAAGCTAAATGCGTTAGAGACCACGCACTGTGATTCGGGAGTGCTATCACGCTTGTCGTCGGGAAGCTCATGAAGTGTTAGTCAGCAGTCTTGGGCAATGTACAGGGATAACATGCGTCCATGGGACAGTTGGTTATTACCCCACCATCCCAGTAAAACTCGAGATTCAGGGGAACACAACTGAGGTAGCAGCAGATGTAGTCCCTAAACTCCCATACCCGGTGCTCATAGGGAGGGACTTCCTAGGGTTTGGAGACTTACTCCCAGTAGGAGGATTGGAGAAATAGGGGAACCCTGAAGTTAGTGAGGCATCCACAGTAGACTGTCAACCCCCAGTCTTCTCTGAAATATCCCCAGATTTATTTTCTATACCCAGACAGGGTAGAAAGTTGAAAAGGGAAAGGAGGGCAGCTAAGGCCTTGGGAACCCGAATACTGACTCAAAGCCAGAGGATCGCTCTCATAGGTACGCGGACCCGAGCAGCTGAAAAGGAGGCCACCCAGGAGGGAGAAGCACCTGAGTCTGACCCTGCCCTAACACTTCTGAACCAGTAGAGGCAACAGAGACTGGGCTCCTAGTTTTTGGGCAGATTAGCCCCGGGAGAGTAAATTTTGGACGAGACCAGGCTGAAGACCCAAAGTACGGCAACATTAGAAAGGAGCTGACTGAAATAGATGGGGTCCCTGTGGAAGGGAAAACCCAGGGACCAGGACCCTACTTCATAATGAAGAAGAATCTCTTATACCGGGTTGCACCAGTACAGGAGCAGAAGATACAGCAGATCCTAGTACCTCAAAAACACCAGAACGCTGTATTAAGTCTTGCTCATAGTCATCTTTTGGGGGGGCATTTGGGGGTAGAGAAGACCCTGACGCGAATCCTACGACGGTTCTTCTGGTCCGGAGTACATGAAGAAGTGCGGAGATACTGTGCGTCCTGCCCGGAGTGTCAGCTGCACAGTCCCTGTCCCCACCTGAGTACCTCTTAGTACCTCTTCCCATCATAGAGGTCCCCTTTGAGCGAATAGACATGGACCTCGTGGGACCCCTGGAGAAGACGGCTCGAGGCCACCAATATATACTTGTTGTTTTGAACTATGTTACTCGCTACCCAGAAGCCGTCCCCCTTTGGAACACAGCCTCCAAAATGATAGCCAAAGAGCTGGTGGGGATCTTTGCCTGAGTGGGGCTACCAAAGGAGATATTAACAGACCAAGGAACCCCATTTATGTCAAAGCTAATGAAGGACCTCTGTACACTGCTCCATATACATACCCTGAGAACTTCAGTCTACCATCCGCAGACTGATGGGTTGGTAGAAAGGTTTAAACCAAACCCTCAAGGCTATGATAAGGAAGGTGGTAAGTCGGGATGGGAAGGATTGGGACACCCTACTACCCTACCTTATGCTTATGTTTGCTATCTGGGAGGTACCTCAGGCCTCAACTGGATTTTCCCCCTTCAAGTTATTATATGGGCGACACCGCCGTGGCATACTAGATATTGCCAAAGAGATCTGGGAAGAGGAACCCAGTGAGGGGAGAAATATAATAGAACATGTAATACAGATGTGAGACTGGGTAGCCCGGGTCACCCCTATTGTACAGGAACATTTGTAAAAGGCACAAGAGGCCCAGAGAACCCATTACAATCACCAGGCAAAAGTCCGACAGTTCCAACCAGGGGATCGGGTGATGGTGTTGGTACCCACGGCAGAAAGCAAGCTTCTGGCCCAATGCAGGGGCCCTATGAGGTGATTGAACCCATGGGGGAAGTAACCTACAAGGTACGGTAGCCAGGACACTGAAAACAAGAACAGATTTATCACATCAACCTTCTGAAACCCTGGCATGCACAAGAGGCATGCATAACTATCCGAAAAGACCTAACCCAGGAAAACAAGCCTTCCAAACAGGTGAGAGTGTCTCCTGATTTAACACCAGACCAGAAGAATGAGGTGTCTGAGATAATCTTCCGGAACCAAGATGTGTTCTCTACAAAACCGGGTTGAACAGCCGAGGCGCATCACCACATCATCACGAACCCTGGGGCCAGAATAACTATGAGGCCCTATTGGGTACCAGCGGCCAAAAGGGAGGAAATAAAAACAGAAGTAAAATAAATGCTGGAGTTGGGGATCATTGAAGAATCCCACAGTCAGTGGTCCAGCCCAATTGTGCTAGTGCCAAAACCTGATGGCACCACAAGGTTTTGCAACGACTTCTGGTGACTAAACGAAGTATCCCAGTTCGACGCATACCCCATACCTCGCATAGATGAGCTAGTGGACTGTCTGGGTAATGCCCGGTACTTGACTACCCTAGACTTGACAAAGAGGTACTGGCAGATTCCCCTTGTCAAAGACTCAAAGGAGAAGACTGCGTTCTCTACACCAGAGGGTCTTTTCCAATATACTGTCCTCCCTTTTGGACTACATGGGGCCCCAGCTGCTTTCCAGTGCTTCATGGACAAGCTATTACGCCCGCATAACAGTTATGCTGCTGCCTACTTGGACGATGTGGTCATTCATACCCCAGACCGGGAAATCCACCTAGAGAAGGTGGAGGCAGTCCTTGATACCTTCAGGCAAGCTGGCCTTACAGCAAACCCTGCCAAGTGCACTGTAGGGTTTACGGAGGCCAAATATCTTGGCTACATTGTGGGAAAAGGTCTGGTAAAACCCCAAGTGAACAAATTGGAGGCCATCCAAAATTGGCCCTGACAACATCACAAGAAAGAAGTCCGGGCATTCCTAGGTGTAGTGGGGTATTACCGACGATTTATCCCCCACTTTGCCACAAGGGCAAGCCCCCTGACAGACCTAGTGAAAGCCCGTGGACCTGATCTGGTGAGATGGTCTGACGCAGCAGAGAAAGCATTCACAGACCAACGGACTGCCCTCTGCAGTAACCCTGTACTGATAGCCCCTGATTTCTCCAAGGAATTTATCTGGCAGACAGATGCATCAGAAGTAGGTTTGGGGGCCATCCTATCACAGATGATCGGGGAGGAGGAACACCCAATTCTGTACCTCAGTAGGAAACTTCTTCCGAGGGAACAAAAATATGCAGTGGTGGAGAGAGTGCCTTGCCGTAAAATGGGCCATGGAAGCATTGCGCTACTACTTGCTCGGGTGCAGATTTGTCCTCGTGACCGACCATGCCCTTCTTCAATGGATGCAGCGGAACAAGGAGAAGAACACCAGGGTGACCAGGTGGTTCTTATCCCTCACCTTTCCAGTTCCATGTGCAACACAGGGCAGGGAGCCGTCACGGTAATGCTGATGGCTTGTCACGTGTGCACTGCCTGGCTTCCCAAGCTGCCTAACCCCTTGGTATTGAGCAGGGGGGAGGGATATGTGACAGACCCAGAGCAGTGGGGTACAGGAGTCTGGTAGAGGCAAATATACTGGTCACTGGCTGAGTAGTTTTCTGTTCTCTGTGACCAGAGCAGGGCTGCACTAGAGTAATCAGGAACGCTGCTAGAACCAATTAAGGCAGACAGGCTGATTAGATCACCTGCAGCCAATCAAGGCAGGCTAATCAGGGCACCTGGGTTTAAAAAGGAGCTCACTCCAGTCAGGCGAGGAGGAGCCAGAGGAGAGGAAGTGCGTGTGAGGAGAGGAGAGGAAGTGCATGTGAGGAGCTGAGAGTAAGAGGGTGTGCTGCTGAAGGACTAAGGAGTACAAGCGTTATCAGACACCAGGGGGAAGGTCCTGTGGTGAGGATAAAGAAGGTGTTTGGAGGAGTCCTTGGGAAGTAGCCCAGGGAGTTGTAGCTGTCATGCAGCTGTTACAGGAGGCACTATAGACAGCTGCAATCCACAGGGCCCTGGGCTGGACCCCGGAGTAGAGGGCGGGCCCGGGTTTCCCCCAAACCTCCCAACTCCTGATCAGACACAGGAGGAGTTGACCTAGACTGTGGGGAGGATCACTGAGGTGAGCAAATCTGCCAATAAGCGCAGGACCCACCAAGGTAGAGGAGGAACTTTGTCACACAAGACAAAAATCCCATCTTTATATTTAAGACTCCCTGCGGAGTCTTCACTACAGCTACTGTAAGGTGTTAAATATCATTAGCAACCGTGTATGTTGTTCACTGTCTACCAGTGTGATGAGCCTTCAATGGCCACCAGTATGTGACTGCTGCAAGCAAGTTCCCAGGCAGGAGTACATTTTCAAATTGGCACATGGGAAGGCATGAGGTTAGCAAAGAGATTCGTGTGTTCAGCCATTGCAGCCGCTGAACTACTTTTACTGTGGACAGCATGTTGAATATATCTATGGCTTTAGCTGGTTGCAGACTCTCAGTGAAGTCAATGGGAATGTTTTCTTATAAAAAGAAAAATACCACAGTGTTCTACAGCAATTGTCCAAAACACAAGGAAAACTTAACCACAATGCATTGTCTGGGGCTATTCGTCTAGAACCTTGTAATATTGTTTATAAAGATTCCAACTTGAAACTGATGGATACGATCACCGTATATTGGCATAAAGCAGTGATCACCAACCGGTCAATTGTGATCGACCAGTTGATCCTAGAGGATCTCCCAGTTGATCCGTGATCTCTGGCAGTGTAGTGTGGCTGCCACTAAAGCAGGCTCCCTGCTTGCCCTGGCCCCACGCTGCACCCAGAAGCAGCCAGCGCAGCCCCGGGAGCAGGGGGGGCAGGGCTCTCCTTTGACATGCTGCTTCTGCCTGCAAGCACTGCCTCCACAGCTCCTATTGGCCTGGAGAGCTGCAGGGGCGGTGCTTGCAGAGAGGGGCAGTGCGCAGAGCTATGTCTCCTGTGCCCCTCCCCAAGTGCCGCAGGGGTGTGTTGGCCCTTCTGGGAGCATTGTGGGGCCGGGGTAGGCAGGGACCCTGCCTTAGCCTCAGCTTTGCTGCACCTGCCGCTGGCTGGGAGCCACCAGAGGCAAGTGCTGTCCACTGGGAGGCCGCACCCCAACTCTCATCCGTGAGCCCCCTCCCAGAACCAGTACTCTGTATCCCCTCCTGCACCTCAACACTCTGCCCCAGCCCAGAGCCCCCTCCTGCACCCAAACATCCTCTTATAGCTTGCACCCCTCACCCCCTGCCCCAGGCTCAGCCCAGAGCCCCCTCCCACACTGTGAACCCCTCGGTGCCAGCCCAGAGCCCGAACCCCAACACCCTGCCCCAGCCTGGTGAAAGTGAGTGAGGGTGGGGGAGAGTGAGTGACGGGGCAAGGGTGGATGGAGTAAGTGGGGCGGGGGCTCGGGGAAGGGGTGGAGTAGATCCTGGGTTGCTCTGAGATTCAAAAAAGTTGGAGATCACTGGTATAAACTATTATCCCAGAAAAGGATATGCTAGAAAAGGGCTTAGGCTGCAGGCAGGAGATGAGAGGTGGCTTGGGGGGAATAATTACAGAAAAGCAATAATTGTACCGCTGGATTTCAGAGCAGGATTTGCAATGTTAACAGTAATAAGTGGCCACTTAATAAATGCCAGATCATCTGTTGGGCGCCCTGTTAATTACTTCAGCCTGTGCCAGACAGTGGTATCATTGAAACCTGAAAAAATCCCATTAGAATGTGCTTTCATTGGTGAGCAGCCAACAGGTTTTGTAGGCTTTTTAGAAGGAAAAGGCCGTTAAAAGAAAGAGCCTGATAGGCTGGAGTTCGTAGAGCAATAAAGAGGGTTTTGGTGTAGGGGGAGTCTCAAGTCCCTTGTGGGGCATTTTGCATAGGCTGTTGGGCACTTCCATGTATCCCCTGCAATATTTCTGATGGGTTTAAATTCCTAGCTTTTGAATTAGGCTAGTAGTGATAAGGCTACACTTTTGCTGTGGCTGTTCTCCATGTGCTCTGGCGTCTTTCCTGTGCCTGCTGATTGTTCCAAGGCCCTATCGTATTTATGAAAGGCCTGGACACAGAAGAATTCCTTGCCTTAAAAGAAAAGGGGTCCTGGCTTAAAGCCCAGAAATAGGTTTGCAGTAATTTTCAGAGGCATGATGGAGACATGTGTAAAACTCATTTCACTGTAATCCTGTACTGCAGGTGCATACCACTCTCTAAACATTTGTTTCAGGTAATGCACATACTGATCTAGGGAAAGGCCTTTAAACGTGTTTGAACAGAATACCAAGATTTCACCTCTGGTATTCAGACCTCTACATGAACTTGCTCCAACCAGCACTATGCTTTAGACCTACCCCCTCTCTCTCTCGGGGGGGGGAGGGGAAGGAGGGATAAGAACATAAGAACAGCCATACTGGGTCAGACCAAAGGTCCCTCTAGCCCAGTGTCCTGTCTTCTGTCAGTAGCCAATGCCAGGTGCCCCAGAGGGAATGAACAGAACAGGGAATCATCAAGTGATTTATCCCGTTACCCATTCCCAGCTTCTGGCAAACAGAGGCTAGGGACATTTCAGAGCATGGTTTTACATCCCTGCCCATCTTGGCTAATAGCCATTGATGGACCTATCCTCCATGTGACACTATTGCACTGGTGATGCCCTTCTTTGCATTGGAACGCCTTCTCTCCAAGTCGCTGAAGTACTTTCTTCTCTTTAAACTGTATTTTAAAACCTTGTCTTTCACCTATGTTTGACACTAACATTATTGTCATGAATCAGATGTGTGTATGAGTGTGTGTGTGTGTTATCAGTGCCCTCTACTGGGTTGAATCACAACTGTTCAACTGTGTGTCACAGGCCCTATACTGCTCACAGCTAATGGAGATTCCTCATTCAAATATGTAGAAGGTTTTTAAGGAGGAGGGAGAAAAATTGTTCTCCTTAACCTCTGAGGATAGGACAAGAAGCAGTGGGCTTAAATTGCAGCAAGGGCAGTTTCAGTTGGACATTAGGAAAAACATCCTAACTGTCAGGATGGTTAAGCACTGGAATAAATTGCCTGTGGAGGTTGTGGAATCTCCATCATTGTCCAGCCTTCCCTTAAAGATCTCCAAACACCTGTCAGGAATGGTCTAGATAATTCTTAGTCCTAACTTGAGTGCATGGGACTAGACTATGTGACTTCTCAAGTTCCCTTCCAGTCCTATGATAAGTACTTGAGGCAGCAGGGTCTGAGTTCTGTCCCTGTTTTTGCAGTGACATTGTTGTGCACAGCCATGAAGTCCAATCTTAGGTGTCTGTGGTTTTGTTACAATCTGATGCAGCTCTTTCTCTGCTGATGGCTTTACACAAACCGAAATATATGGGAACCATGTCACCTACTCCTGAAATCCAGCCAACGTTTAACAGCATACAGTACAGGCATGACAGTTTAGCATAGGAAGGTAATGAGACGCCTGTATCCAACTGAGACTTCAGGGGGATTTATATTCTAATAACCCTAACTAGAACCTGATTTGTGGATTAACACCCCTTCTCTTGGAAAAAGCCCTATGGGATATTATATTGTGTATGGTCAGGGCCTCTACTTTATATTTACTCCAAAAGCAGCTTAAACCCCGTTTACTTTTTCCTTGGCCTCTTTCCACTGCTCTCACTATCACAGCTATGGATAAATATCTGTTTGTACCTTTTGTCACTTTGTATTTCATCATCTCTCGCTGCCCCCTCCTCATTTTGTCTTTAGGAGTCACTAGCCTTTTCTATACAGTGATTTTATATCTCTCTCTGAAGCGATGCTACAGGTAAATAAACTGAGCTGAGTTTCCAGGTTCAGGACACTCACAGTTTGAGCAAGGGAGAGGAGACTGACCGGGGAGCTGTTGCTTTTGCATTCTTGGTTTTGGCCTTTATTCAACAGGGTTTCTGAATTCTACTATGTGCAATGGAGCCCAACAAGGCTCTGAAAGATACAAATGGATTTCACATGGTAACTGTGTCATCAATTTGTGTGAAAAAGCCAAGCTCGAAGGGCCAGGTAGTGAGAAGAGGTTTTGATATTGTTATTGCATGAATAAAACACTTTCACCCAAAAAGAATCCCAAATTGCTATAAATACTGTAGATATAGGGGTTGCTTATCTACCACTGAAATAAACGCAGCACAGAAACACAGTGTAGCAGTTTAGAGGAGGAAGTGAAGGATCTTGAGTCCAGATGAGACCACATGAAGAATATCAATCTGTAGAATGTGACCACAGGAGTTCAAATTTGGGCACTTTTCAGTCTGTCATTTAAATGTAACATTTATAGAGTCAGGGCACCCACCTCAGTAAGTTTTTTGTTGTTGTTGTTTGTTGTTGAGGATATGAGTTGCTTTGGCTTTCCAGCTGTGTCTCTGAAGAGGAGCTGCTGTGATGTTAAATGCACATATTTCATCAGCCACTTGAGAAAAGATCCTTGGTAGCAGGTGTAACAGATTGTCAAACCAGGCACCACAGCATGAAATCAAGTTGGAACATGGCACTCATGAAGCTGATGCCTTTTGAACATCTTGGTTTCCTGGCATAGGCTGTGGATGGAGCTATCTGCTTCAGCTTCCTACTGGAAGAGTCAAAAGCCAGCAGCTTACAAGGGAGAACTCTCACATATGCCAGACTAGCAGGATTCCCTTGTGTGCAGACAATGTGCCCGCATGGGGAATGACTTATCGGGCTCAAAAATGCACAGGCCAGAAAACGTCCATGCAGAAGGAGGTGTCGGAGAAGTGCGACGCCTTTCCCTGAGTGACTTGGTCCCAGGTGTAGGGAATAGCTCTGTCTGCTGTGTAAGGGAAAGAACTGAGCTACAGGTTACCGGCAGAGCCAGTGTTACGGATAGGGTCTCCATCGGTGCTACTGTTACCTGACTGTCTCATGCTTGGGGTACGGATGAGCACTGTCATGGGCATAGCACTAGGGTTTCCAGATTTCTCGGGCAGAATACTAGTTTACCAGACTAGAGCCTCAGCTGTGAGTTCCAGGCCCAGCTTCCTGCTGTTTAGCTGTGAGCACTCTACCAGCAGTGAGATTTGGGATGTTTGAAACCCCAGCCCCACAATTGTGAGTGGCCCAAGCTCCATGGCGAGTTAGCACGCTTGGAATTGAACAGGATGGGATGGTGGGCACACACCAAAGCCCAGCAGGCTGTTACTGTAGGGAGGGGCGGGGACCTAGACTGATCGCACTAGTATTCTCCATCCCAATGATGGGAACCCACTGGTGTGGCTTGGGAACGGGAAGACCATACAGTTTCCTCCTGTTGGCACTCTTCTCCACCCTGGCTCACCCCCTTCTTTGCCTGCTTGTGACCTTTAATATGAAGCGCACAAGCAGTTTCAGGCTTAAGGCAGTTGTGAACCTCATGTAAAGGCTTCTTAGGACTGGAAATTGACAACGAGATTTGCCGTTAACCCTTTCTCCAGCCACTGCATGAAGAACCTTTGCACTTACTGGAAGGGATTTAAAACGCCCCATGCAGCGGATGTAGACTTCCTGGGTTTTTGTTCTGACCACCTGGAAGGATGTACCAGAGGAGACTCTCAATGTAATTGTTTGTGAGCAGTAGCTGGCATCAGCACAGAACTAAGTGGGCCGATGACAGGGAGTGTGGGGGCTGTGTTTTGCTTCTGCTTTTCCTGTTTGTTGTAACTTGGCAAACTTGAAGTTTCAGACGCTGCAGGGGCAGCGAGTTTTTTTTTCTTTTTTTTCCTGGCATTGGCTGAGATGGCTTTAGCCAACAACTGATTTTTTTCCAGGGGGGATGGAGGGAGAGTGGGAGGCAGGGGAGTTAGCGTGTTAATGCTCTGCAGATTCAGAGCACGCACTGCCAGAACACTTAGGATCGGCTTCAGAGACTAGATGGGAGGCTTTCTTCATGGCCTGCTCAGCTCACACTAGTGGGTTGTGGTTGGGGCTTTCATTCTTGGTGGGGGTGGACTCTCTGTGGAAAAAGAAAACAAAACAACCCCTCCCCATCCAGGAAACGGAGATAAAGCAGGAGTACAACTGAGAGTCCAATTGAACCAGACGTATCTGTTTTTAAAATACTAGCAGATGTGGTGGTGGCAGCAGCAGGAACGTTAATGAAGTAGAGTTTTTTATTAACTGAAGGTGATGGAGGCATGTGTATATGCTTTGTAACGGGGGTTGGAGCAAGGATTTATTTTTAGGAACTATGGAACTTAATATAGCAGGTGCTTGTAGTTCATCTTTTCTTCCATTCTCTGGAACGGTGTTTGCCAACCTTTTTGGTGGTGAGGGTCACAGTGGAGTAAGATGTGCTGTGTTTCAGCCAATGTAGCCCATCCATGGTCATTAAAGATCTCTTGGTGCTGTTCAGAAGAATTAGGGGCATTAGTTACAATGCTCCAGTCCAGTTCCAATTTGGCTACTTAACAGTCTGACATCCTAAATTCCCCCAGCAGGCTGAGCTGGATTCTTCTTCACTTCCTGTCCCAAACTATCGTATAGTGGTGTCATGTGCAGTTAAATAACTGCCCTGTTTCACCCTAGAAATGGCTGCAGTTCAATGACAGGGGAAGTGACCTGCTGTATATCTGTTGTAAAGAGCTTTGAGATGCTTCAGGCTTGAAGGTACACTATAAATGTCATGTAAGATCACATGTGCACCTGTACACATTGCCAGTCTGTTTATCTTTAGAATTAATAGACATTTAAGGCTGGCTTTCTTTCCTCTTATCTGTGGCAGCACATCATCTAACAATCAGTCTGCCACTGTGGGTGGCTGTTTGCCATGTACATTGTACCTCGTGGCCCTGTCTTTCTTTAAATAACGCAATAATTCTTCCATCTACAACTCTAGACCACTAGAGAATTGAGGGGACTTCCAGGGTAGGTCTATACTGTAATTGAAGGTGTGATTGTAGCACAGGTAGCCATATCCCCTGCTTGCTTTAATCTAACAATGTAGACGTGGTGGCATGGGCTTTTGCATGGGCTAGCAACCCAAGTACATGCCATCCAGGAGATGCCTATACTACAAGTAAAGGTATGATTGTAGCATGGGCAGGCATACCCATGTGAGCTTCACTCCAGCCATCATGGGTCACAGTAGCAGTATAGGCTTGGAGGCATGGGCTCGCAACCCAAGCACATACCCAGATTCCTTGAAGGGCTTGTACTCTGGTTGCTAGCCTGTGATGCCAGCACATCTACACTGCAGGTCTTGTTACCCATGCCAGCCAGATGAAAGCTAGAATGGGTATGCCTGCCCCTGCTACAATCACAGCTGTCGCTTGAAGTGTAGACGTACTGGCTGTGTCATAGTGCAAAGGAAAAGCTAGTTCTCTGGGGATGTGTGCATACCAGGTATGTAAAGAACGGGTGTGTCGGCGGGGAAAACTGGATGCCTGTGAAGTAGTTGTTGGTGTAGGATTTGTATATGACTGAGTGTTAGGTAGACGTGATAATAGCTGTAATGTGAATGCTACTCACCTCAGGGGATTAAGCTGGAGCAGAGGTCCCCAACTTCTTTCTTCTGCAGCCTTCTCTTATATTGGCAGATGGACCATACACATCACGGCACCATCTTTTTTTTCTGTCCGTTTTCTGAGTCTCTTTTTCTGTCTTTGTTTTTACTCTCCCACTTTCCCCTTCATCTTTCCTTTTCCTTTCTGTTTCCCGCTTTCCTCATCTTTCTGGTTTTGTGACTCTCCCTGCCTGCTCCCCACTCAGCAGGAGGATACATGCTACTTAAGGTGGAGCCATTGATGACTCCATGGGTGGTCAAAAAGCAGGAAAATTGGAAACAGTGTAACGAAGACATAGTGAAATCCAGTCTGTTTCTGTACAAATGCAAGAGACACAAGTAAAAACACTATGAATTTGTAACTGCATGCTGTCCTGAAGTCTGCCTTACACTGCTACCTGTTTGAGAGGAAATCTCTCTCCATGGAGGGTGAATGACATTGACAATTCTAGGCTGCAGGATAGGTAGGATTTCAGAACTCCAGGACTTCAGCATGAAAGAAGCAACATGAAAGTTAATGTCTCAGAGAGAAGGCTCTTATGAAGGGGGGAAGGGATAGCTCAGTGGTTTGAGCATTGGCCTGCTAAACTCAAGAGTTGTGAGTTCAATGCTTGAGGGGGGCCCACTGAGTGATCTGGGGCAAAATCAGTACTTAGTCCAGCTAGTGAAGGCAGGGGGCTGGACTTGATGACCTCTCAGGGTCCCTTCCAGTTCTAGGAGATAGGTATATCTCCATATATTTGTAAAGATATTAGCCACAATGGTCAGGACTGCAATATCATGCTCCAGGTATCACTGCAGCCCCAGCTTCTGGCAGTTGGAGGTTGATGACAGGGGATGGATCACTCAAAATTGCCATTTTGTTTGTGAAGTGTCAGGCACTGGCCGCTGTTAGAGACAGGCTGCTGAACTAGATGGACCATTGGTCTGACCCCATATGGCTGTTCTTAGGGCTTTAAGGTGAATAACTTCTTCCGGCTGGTCAGTCTTGTCTCTCTAGCTGATACTTAGTGAATGCTTCCTCCTGTTAAATTACTTACACTTTGAACTGCTTGAGTGGGGATAAAGTAATCCTCAGATTTTAGCCAGATTGTCTAATATCTTAATTTATAGAGCATCTTTCATCTCAAAGGACTCCAATAATTTTGCAGTCTTAGGTCTTGTCTGTAGGAGAGAGTTGCAGTAGCTTAATTTAAATAACTTAAACAGGTTAAAATTAGTGCAAACCTCATGTGGACACACTTATGTCAGTTTAAGAGTGTTTTATTTTAGTTCATCTTAAACCAATGCCTAACTGACTTAAGATAATTTGAAATAAACCTGGTTGTAACTAAAATAAGAGTCTTCACACAGGGGTTTGCATTGGTTTAATGAAACCAGTTGAAAATCAGTCCTTTAGTTAAACTAGTGAAATTCTGATGTAGACATGCCCTTTAACTATGGGATAAATCTGGAAACCCTTACTCGGGCAAACTTTCTATTTATTTCAGTGGCAGGTTAGCCTGAGTAAGGACCTTCGGCATCAGTCAGAATATCCACCTCTAGGGTTGAACATGACCATTGTTTAATAGCAGTAGTTGGAGAAGAAGTGAAGAAGAATGTCTGTAGCCATTTGAAACTGTCAGGGGATGTAGGCAGGTGGAATGAAGTGCCCAAAGTGAAATCAAACATTGATTACCTCCTTTCAGTAGTCTGTAGTGCTGATAATGGAGATGTAAGTTAAGTTGTCAGTTTGTTTTATTAAAAGAAACTTGTGGCATGGCTGAGGGGGACGTGTGTTTCTGGGGGGAAAGCAGATAAGAGATTAGTTTGAGGTCTGGTGCTCAGCCAGAAAAGTCAAAGGATATTTTAGTTTCCAAGCTAATCCAGCCCTATAAATCACACTAATGGTAATTGAAATTGGAGTCTGGAGTTGGTTTCTGAGGAGAAGGTAGAAAGGAATTATAATAATAATCCATTTTTAAAAGGCAGACTTTGAGGAAATGCACAATGAAATTTGGGTGGGATGGGGGGATAACCCTGGATTAAACTACTGTCTGGAAAGTTGACTGTGGAAAAGTGAGATGTTATTTTAAGACTAATAATACCAATGGCTGAAATCCATTCCATTTGCATGCAATAGTCATAACAACAAGAAAAGCCAATATGGTTGAAAACGGAAAATGGAGCAATCTGAAAGATGGATGACTAGACCGCTCTTAAAGGCAGGGTGAGGTGTTGCTCTGATCTTTTTTTTTTTTTTTTTTTTTAAACTTTACTCATAGTATTTTCCTCCTATTTTTCAATCTTTATGCTTCTTTGCAGATCTTTGAGTGGAAGGTCAAACTTTTGGCAGGGCTATACAGCATCCTTTTCCAGATGCATGCACAAATATTCTGTCATAGATTCTGAGGGTCAAATTCTGTCCTTAGGCACCTGTGTGCAGCAGCCCTTGACTGCAGTGGGAGTTTGTTTGTTTGTCTAAGGGCAGAATCTGGCCTCTAGAAGCTAGAGATGGAGAAGACGTATTTGGTCAGCTACCCCATCCCTAATGAATCAGTGCAGATTGATTAATAGCCTCATGGCCTTTAAGGCTGGAAGGGACCATTGGACCTTCTATCTGACCTTTGCATAACACAGGTCAGAGAATTTCACCCAGTTATCCCTTCAGTAAGCCCAATGACTGGGTGTGACTAAAGCATCTCTTCCAGAAGGCATCCAGGCCTGATTTGAAGACATCAAGAGATGGAGAGTCCACCACTTCCCTTTGTATCTTGTTCCGGTGGTTCATCACCCTCACTGTTAAATATTTGTGCCTTTTTTCTCATTTAAATGTCTGGCTTTAGCTTCCAGCCATAGGTTCTTGTTTTGACCTGTTCTGCTAGATTAAAAAGCCCTTTAGTACCTGGTATTTTCTCCTCATGAAGGTACTGACACACACAGTCAAGTCACTTCTTAGTCTTTTTGATAAACTAAACAGATAGAGCTCTTTAAGTCTCTCCCTGCAAGGCATTTTCCCCAGCCCTCAAATAATTTTTGTGCCTCTTCTCTGCATCCACTTCCATTTTTCAACATCCTTTTCAAAATGTGGACAGCAGAACTGGAGGCAGTATTCTAGTATCAGTCTCACCAATGCCATATACAGAGGTAAAATGACTTCCCTACCTCATTCACAGCTCCCCAGTGTATACATACAAGGATCGCATTGGCCATTTTTGCCACAACATCACATTGGGACTTGCTTGTCCACTGTGATACTTAGATTCTTTTCAGTGTCACTCCTTTCCAGGGTACATAACCCCCACTCTGTTGGTATGGCTTCCATTCTTTGTTCTTTAATGTATGACCTTGCCTTCTATTTGAATGGGCCCAACTTACCAAGTAACTGGTGATGGAGTCTCATCACACTCTCATGGTGAAGCCTGTTAGATTCTGAAGTAGTCTCTCCACAGAAGATTTTTCTAATATACAGCCTACATGGACTCGGGGCTGTTTGACTTTGCAGGGGTTACAATATGGATTTCACATATGAGCCTGCAGCTTCCGACTCTTTGGGTGATACTGGAAAACTGCACAAGTTTAAGAGTCAGGCAGAGAAAGTGATTCACTTGTCAAAGCATGAGAAAACATGTAACTCCTGGTTACAGGAATTAGGGGTTAGCTGTATGAGGCTCCGATTCATCAAGGCAGTTCACATGAGTAATCTCATTACCTTCAGTTGGATTACTCATGTGCATAAATACTTTGCTGAATTGGGCCCTTAATCCCTAGCAAGTTCACAAGGGAGAAGGAAAAATCAAGCCCCCAATTATGCAACTCTTCCCTTTGCACATGGTGTGCTACCAAGAAAAGGAAGCCTTCACCGGGGCCTTTCAAATCGGAGCTCTTCCTGTTGTTGTTAAGAAATACCTGAATTGCGTCTGAACTGTCTGCTCTTCATAAAGGTCTGGCTGCAAACAGTGTCAGACGCCACATAGAATCATAGAAATGTAGGGCTGGAACAGACCTTCAGAGGTCAAGTCCATCCCCTGCACTGAGACAGGGCCAAGTAAACCTGGACCATCCCTGACAGGGGTTTGTCTAACCTGTTCTTAAAAACCTCCAACAATGAGGATTCCACAACCTCCTTTGTAAGCCTATTCCAGAATTTACTACCCTTATGGTGAGAGAGTTTTTCCTAATATCTAACCTAAATCTACCTTGCTATAGATTAAGCCCATTACTTCTTGACCTACCTTCAGTGGACATGAAGAACAATTAATCACTGCCTTCTTTATAACAGTCCTTCGCATATTTGAAGACTTATGAGGTTCCCCCTCAGTCTTCTCTCAAGACTAAACATGCCCAGTTTTTTAACCTTTCCTCACACCCCAGATTTTCTAAATCTCCTGTCATTTTTGTTGCTCTCCTCTGAACTCTCTCCAATTTATCCACATCTTTCCTAAGTGTGGTGCCCAGTACCAGTGCCAAGTAGAGTGGAACAATTACCTCCCATGTCTTACATATGACACTTCTTGTAATGGGGTCAGCACCCACGTCTCGTGATGCCCCCTTTTCTCTGGCCGATAGTGCCTGCAAACACAGTTCTTTCTTGGGGGGCGTCCACCTCTTGTGGATGGTCCCCTTTTTCTCGGTTAGGTGTGAGCCTGCTTTTCTTTTTCGGTCTTGCATCAGGGTGGCACCTGCCTCTCGCAAGCTCTCTTCCCGGCTGCTGTTTCTCTTCGCTGGTCTTTGGCAGCTCAGCCCTCCAGCTGAGCCATGCACACTGTCCCCCGTTCCTGGGTACACAGTCCAAGTTCTTTCTTGGCCCTGGTATGGGGCTGTTGTTCTAAGGCTTCTTCCCCAAGGCCCTGCCTCCTTCAGCCATGCAGCTGGGGCTCATCTCAGTACCCTCAGCTGGTCTGGTCAGGTCCCTGGGCTCAGTCTGCCCACACTGACCTTTTCATGGTCCTACTGCTATTCTATACAGCCAGCCAGCACCTGGTTTTTGGCAGCCTTCCCTGGACTCAGTTCTGCCCGGTGAGCTCTCTGCAATGAGCTGCCCGTGGCCTGCTGTTCATCTAACTAGCCAGCACCTGGTCCTCCCTTGTCGAGTTCCACACAGCAACTGACCTCTCTGCTCTGCTGCTTGTCTTATATGGGGTCCTTCTGGCCATGGATTGGCTGCTCCTCTGCAGCCACTCTAGGCTGTCTCGAGGACTTCTCTCTGCTCTCTTCTGGGGCAGGGTGATGCAGGGCCATAAGGCCTCTTGCAGGGGGCCTCTGGACCTAGTCCACCCTGCCACACTCCTATTAATACATGCAGAATGATATTAGCCTCTTTCGCAACTGCATCATATTATTGATTTGTATTCAGTTTGATCTACTATGAGACCCAGCTGCTTTTCAGCAGTACTACCACCTACACAGTCATTCCCCGTTTTGTAGTGGTGCATTTGGTTTTTCATTCCTAAGTATAGTATGCTGCACTTGTCTTTATTGAATTTCTTCTTGTTGATTTCAGACCAGTTCTCCAACTTTCCAGTGTCATTTTGAATTCTAATCCTGGCCTCCAAAGTGCCTGCGACCCCTCCCAGCTTCGTGTCATCTACCAATTTTATAAGCATACATTGTCCAAGTTATTAATGAAAATATTGAGTAATACCAGACCCTCCCAGTTTGACTGTGAACCATTGATCACTCTTTGAGTGAGGTCTTTCAACCAGTTGTGTATCCACCTCATAGTAAATCTCACCTAGACCACATTTTCCTAGTTTGCTTATGAGAATGTCATGTAGGACTATGTCAACAGACTTATTAACATCAAGATATATCCTGTCTACTGCTTCTCCCTATCCACTACGTCAGTAATCCTTCACAAAAAGAAATTAGGCTGGTTTGGCATAATTTGTTCTTGACAAATCCAGCCTGGCTATTCCTTATAACCCTACTCTCTAGGTGCTTACAAATTGTTTAATCATTTGTTCCAGTATCTTTCCAGATATCAAAGTTAGGCTGACTGGTCTGCAATTTCACTGGTCCTCTTCATTTCCCTTTTTAAAGACAGGTAGTATGTGTTTGCCCTTCTTGTCCTCTGGGACCTCACCTATCCTCCATGAGTTCTCAAAGATAAACTGTTAATGGTTCCGATATTGCTTCAGGTAGTTCCTTAAGTATCCTATGATGATGTTCATCAGGCCTTGCCAACCTGAATGCATCTAATTTATCTAAATATTCTTTAATCTATTCCTGATTTTGCATGTTTCTCTACATGCCTGTGCTCTACATACCTGTGCTGTTGTTTTGTACTTCTCTTTAGTAATTTATCTGAGTTTTCACTTTTTGTATGATTCCTTTTGGATTTTCAGGCCATTAAAGATGCAGCCATTTTGGCCTCTTACTATTCTTCCAATCTTTCCTTTGCTTCAGGATAGTTTGTAGTTGTGCCTTTAATTTTGCCTCCTTGAGAAACTGCGAGCTGTTCTGAACTACTTTAGATTTTCTTCCCCGGGACTTTACTTACCATTTTTCTGAGTTTATTGAAGTCTACTTTTTCTTGAGATGCATTGTCCTTATTCAACTGCTCTCCTTCCTTTGCTTGGAATCATGAAAGCTATCATTTCATGATCACTTTCACCCAAATTGCCTTCCACTTTCACATAACGACCAATTCCTCCCTGTTGGGCAGAATTAAGTCTAAAATGGCTGTCCCCTTGGTTACTTCCTCCACTTTCAGAAACAGAAAGTTATCCTCAATACATTCCAAAAACTTATTGGGAATTTTGTGTTTTGACATGTTACTTTTCCAGCAGTTGTCTAAGTACTTCAAGTTCCCCATTACTACCAGGTCTTGTATGCTTTTCTGCAATCACCCAGCAGGCTCCTTATTACATATAACTTGCTTTAAGATGAGTTTCCCATTGACAGATTCAGGCAACAGTGTTCCAGCATCGTGGCTTGCATTTCAAGAGATCACTATACCAGAGAGTGCTTAAATAATATTTTTCAGAATATCATTTAGCAGTACTGAATTGCCCGGAAGATATTCTCAATGGAGGCATTATTATTCCGTTGAAATAACAGTGTTCCCTTCAAGTACAGGGATATATTGTAGTGGGTATTGCGTGATACATTTTTATGTTAGAGGTCATCTATGAGGGAAGCATATAGTAGATAAAGGCTGATCCTGGGTAGCCTGCCTAGATCAGAGGAGGCAACAGAGCATTTTTATTATTTTGCTCCTTTAGCCATCTGCATTTGGGATTTGTTGGCTTCAAAACTGAGAGTCGCTCTGTTGCATGGCCCGACTTATGGACAATTGGCTCTTGGACTTTTGCAAACACCGGAGGCCTCAGCATCTTCCTTGATAAGGAAGGACAGTCATTTACTGCAGATTTTCTTTGAGACTCTGGCAGTTGTTAACACAGTGATTTTATATTACTTAGACTGAACAGCAGCTGTCCCATATCTTCAGGTTCAGAATGACACATCTCAGAAACTAGTTTAGACGATTTGTGCAGTTATTTGGTCACTGGCAAAAAAAAAAAATGAATGAGTCCAGCGGAATGGCAGGCGGCACTGGGGCCTGTGTTACCAGGTTGACCTTTTAGCTTCATGACAAAGAGCCTGAGGTGGAGAAGGTTCGGATGGTTTCAACACACACTAGTGAAACGCCGGGAATTCTGACAAGGCAGTAGAGGGGAAAAGAAATAAGTAAGATTACTTTGTGGTCTTTGTGATTTGCCCAGTTTGATTTTGGAAACTCTTAGGGACTGAGGAATTAAGAAGAGAATCACCATGGAAATTGTACAGGTGCTTTAATGGTGCCAAAACACCAACAGTCACACATATCTGTGTGAATAACAGAGGAAGCAGGGACAGAAGCTTGACCTTGTAAAGTTAACTGCTTGTTTGATTCAGGTGAAGCCTCCCCATGATCTACAAGTAGCTGATTTATTGAGGATTTTAAATATAGGGTCAAGGGTCAATTGGGAAAGTTGTAGTCCAATTATTTTAAGCTGGGCTGTGGCAACGGTCTTAAAAGTAATTAATTTCTTTTGGGCTGTTCAGAACAGTGTCAAGAAAGCACAGGGTATTCTTCAATACTGACAAAGAACTCTTTTATGGCATCACTTCCAGGGAGCACAGGGTGAGAGGGGGGAGGATTAGGCCCAGTTCAGCAAAGCGTTTAAGCTGGAGCCTTTGAGAGCATCAGGACTGGGCTTTTTGGTTGCCCTTCACATCTTCAGAGCACCCCTCCTCACAGTGTACTGTTAGACAGGGAAGTGGTGAAACTGGAGCAGAGTAGCTTGCCCACAGCCCCACACGATGTGGCAGAGCTAGGAATGAAACCTGGGAGTTGCTGCTTCTCAGCTGAGAGCTCAGTGCACTAGATGGTGCAGCCTTTACCAGGGATTTAGATTTGCAGAAAGTGTTTAGCAAAGGTTCACTTGAGGGTTAAGATCTTAGTTCTGCAGTTACGTGCTAGGGTGGAAATTAAACTGACTGGTTAGAAGAGAAGGGGCAATGAAGAAGAAAAAGAGCAACTACAGTGGTAATTTTTTTAAATGAGGGGATGTGAGACTAATTTGCTGGATGCTCCAGGGATTTGAATTGTGTCCTTACTTAGCCATTCTCTGTACAGAGTAAATGACGTGGATAATGAGGTAATGCAAGCAGGATTTTCAGGTTTGCAGTTGGATATAAAAGGATTAGGATAGAAGTTCCCAAACGGTGGTCTGTGGACCACTTTTGGTCCGTGGAGAGCTGAATGGTCACATGATACTGGTTTGTCTTCCGTATGTCCATCTGTACATCCCATTAAAAGAAAGCAAACAATACGTAAATCCTTCCCTAAAGTTATTTTTCCATGTAAGCAATTGCTGTAGTTGCCATAGGGATGCTACGTGCCCATGAATGGGAGTAGATGTGTCCACGAGACAAATTCTGAATGACCTTGGGTTAAACAGTTCAAATAGCAATTGAGGCAACACATGCTAAGTTGCCAATTTTGTTTTCTTTACTTTACTGAAGGTGCATATTGGGCTGATCAAGCAACTGTTCTTTCAGATCCATTTCCTGGCTGGTATGATGTTGCATCTTTCATCTTAGTGGTTAATCTAGACCTGGATCTAGAATATGTGATGTAGTCCATGCACAGAGTTCAGATTCATACGGTGGCATCAATCATGCAGCATCACACATTGGCTCCTTCTTTGAAATGGAGAGAGCACATATCTGATCCTGAAAAAGAGATCCAATAACTGGAGGGGGAAGATGAGGGCCTGGGATGACCTTCCCTCTCCATTGCTGTTGCTCCAAAAGCTGATTATTTACACTGAACTGCTAGTGCCTTTGCTGAACAAGGATTGTCAAGTCCATGAGCTTTGAAGGATTTAAAACTCTTCCCTGTGGAATGCTACAGCCAGAGGAGAGCACTGGGTACCCTTTGGATCACCCCTGTGCCAGCAGCCCGGACAAGAAGAGGAACTTGCTAAGCAACGTCCCGCCAGAACATACCGTTCTCTTGCTTAATCATTCACTCCCTGCTTGCATAGATAGGCCGAACGGAGCGGACAGGAGAAATAATGTGTTTTTATGTAGTGCCTTTCAACCAGAAGGATCTCAAAGCACTTACAAATTATGGGTTGTTCACCAGTTCTCACACAGGCAGCTTTTAAACACCTTTTGACGTAAATGGGAGTTGTATGGATGCCAAGACTGCAACATCAGGCTGTGTGAGTGTGCACGTGTAACGAATGATTGTTTAATGAGTTCCATCAACTAAATCACACAAGGACTATACAATCTTAGAAAACATTATGGAATATGCCCCAAGGAGCTCACGAATTAAACTAGACAAACAGTATGGTTCAGATACATCAATGGTGGATTATAAAACCCTTCTCTGAAAGCAGTGCAGGTTATGTATAATAGGGTTCCTTCTGTGGATCATCATGGGACAAGTGTGCTTTTAAGGAGGGATTTGAATGAATAGAGAGTGGGTGTGTGGGGCACAAGACAGGGGAAGGAGTTCCAGAGAGCGTGGAAGACTTGAATGGGAGAAGGATACAGGAGGGACATTTTAGAGTCCAGCTTGGGAGAACAGGTGGAAGTGAGAGCTGAGCAGTGGAGGGCACTGCATTTGGGATTTGTTGTAGTGGAGGGCACTTCCCAATCTTGATGGTAAGAATGAGGATCTTGAATTTGATGGGGAGGACAAGAGGATTCAAGGAAGGGAGTAACATTTTCTGGGCAGTGGGCAAGGAAGACTGATTTACCAGCTGCATTTTGTATAGGCCACAAAGGAGGAGGGCGCAGACAGGCTGTTGCAGTTGTCAAGGCCAGAGTTTGTCAAGGTATGGGTCAGGGGTTTTGCAATGGAAAGAGAGAGGAGATGTGGATTGTAGAGGAAAATGACAGTGTTTGGTAAGAGCTAGAATGTGGAAGTAGAAGAGTAGGGATACTTGAATATGGAGGCTTGCATGATAGAGAAGATAATAGGAAGGAAGGAAACAGGAAACTCATTTTTTGACATATTAAATTTGAGAGGGCAGTAGGACATCCAAGGGGACATGGTGGAGATTGGACAGATAGATAACACAATGGGGGCACTAGATTTGAGTTATTGGCAGGAAAATGGTAACCAAAACCACAGGAGTTTGAGGATGATCCAAAAGAGAATATAAAGAGAAAAGAGGAGGCTCAGAGAATGGAGGCTGGAGGGATCTAGCTGGACATTGGCGGGAGGAGCCCAAAGAGACCCTGAGGGAGCAGTCTGACAGGTACATGGAGAATCAAGAGAGGACAGAACTGTCGAAACCAAGGCAGGAGAGCAAAAGGAACAGGAGGTAGTGACTGTGAAAATTAGCGCACATCTAAGGATGAGAGATGAAATTACTGCAGCAGCAGCCTCAGGTGGCACATCACACCATCACACAGCAACACTGCACAATACTTTAGAATAGGAGGAGAGGATACTGTATCCAGTTAAGGGGAAAGGGGCCTTATCACAATTCCTTCAGCAGATGAGAGACTCGGGTCCAGATGACACAAGCTCTTCCCTGGGAACGTGTGAACCAGGAATCTGTGATGGGAGCAGAACTCATATTAGTACTATGTTGGTTATAAACCCAATGAACTGCTTGAAAATAGAGCGTTTCAGATGACTTGTGGGCAAGCAGGTGAATCTGATATTATGAGGGCTGGTGCAAGGAAGGTTTGTGCCCTAAGCGAAACTTCCACTTTGCACCCCCCACTCCGCCACGGCAGCTAACTCAGCCCCCCACTCGGGGAGCCTCCCCTGCAGCAGCTCCCCCCCCCCATGACAGCTAACCCCTCTCCTCCCCCTTCCCCCCTCAGCTACTAACCCCGCCGGGGGAGGCTCCCCTTGTCCCCCCACGGCAGCTAACCTCGCCCGGGGAGACTCTCCCCCGTCCCCCTGTGGCAGCTAACCCTGCCTGGCCAAGGCTAGGTCACACGTGCAGCATAGATATATTGAATTATTCCTGAATTCATCTCCAAAAAGAAAACAAGATTGCTAGTGACAGTGGCACAAACCCAAACTAGGATGAAGCAAGAACTTGTTTGCTTATCATTCTTGGACCTAGAATACAGGTGCTCTTGTTCAGTAGCAAAGATAAACCATAAAAGACATCGTTTTTTCAAAGGCAATTCTGTCTGTATCTAAAATTATTCACTATGGGTTTGTGTAGTAAAGCACACAATTAATTGTGTTCACACTGTGGAATTTGTTTAAAAAAAACAACTCCTCTCCTCCCCCCCACCTGCCCCGTCAGCTAACCCTGCCTGGGGAGCTCGCCCCAGCTCACCTCTGCTCCACCTCCTCCACTGAGCACGCCGGCGCCGCTCTAATTCTCCTCCTCGCCCAGACTTGCGGCACCGATTGGAGGAGCCTTAGAGCTGGGCTGTGTGCTCAGCGTAGGAGGCAGAGTGGAGGTAAGCCGGGGAGGGGAGCTGTTCCCCTGTGTGCCCCCCCCCCACCCGTTACTGCAGGCAGCTCTCCCCACGCGCTCCCCCACCCAGCAAACCTCCACTCCACCTCCTCGCCTGAGGGGACGTTTAAGTGCCCTCAACCACTAGGCGCCCTAGGCAGCCGCCTAGTTTGCCTAAATGGTTGCACCGGCCCTGGATATTATGGTTATACCGTGCCCCCGAGTGAATGTTTAGGCACCAAAAAGTGTGTTGGGGGATTGGAGTGGGGCAGGGGAGAGATCTGTGAAGGGAGAGTGCTGCCTGCTATGAAGCCTCTGGGCTGCTTTCTGAATGAAGAGCTAAAAAGGCAAAGGCGACACATCCATTGACTTCAGAGGTACCAGAGTTCACCCAGATCCTCACTCTCTCCTTTCCTCACAACTTCCCACAACTTCACCTCATTGTCACAGCCACCCCATTCACCTTGCCTTCCGCCTTGCTGGTTCTATTCTTCTCATTATGATCTTTCCCACCATCCATGTCATCCCCCTGTGTTTCTTTGGCGTGAGGAGGAATGGGGTGATAGTAAATGTTGAACTGTAACCTGTTCAGGGAGATGCAACAAATCCTGCTTGTTTATGCAACTGAATTGTAACAAAGTCCTTCCAGAGAAGACCAGGTGGAATATAAAAGGTGACATGCGTCAAATCAAAGCCCTGTGTTTGTGAGCAATGTCCGTGAGCAAACAAGTGGGGGCTTTTGTGTGGCGGGGGGACAGGGCCGGCTCCAGGCACCAGCATTCCAAGCAGGTGTTTGGGGTGGCAATCTGTAAGGAGCGGCAGTCCGGGTGTTTTTTCCCCCAAGCAGCTCGCCAAATTGCCACCGCGGACAGCGGGGTCAGTCCATGCACCGTTAGGGCGGCACGTGTGTTTCCGCAGCAGCAGCAGCAATTCGGCGGCAGCTTCTCTGTTCAGCTGTGCATGGTGGCACAGCTTCTGTCTTCCAGCTGAAGACAGAAGCTGCCGCTGAATTGCTGCTGCCGCGGAAACTCGCCCGCCACCCTAAAGGCGCACGGACCGCCCCCGCTGTCTGCAGTGGCAATTCGGCGCACTGCTTGAGGCTGCAAAAACAGTAGAGCTGGCCCTGTGGGGGAGGGGATGGAGGGGAGACAAATCACCTGGGAACTTTTTGTTCTTTGAAGCGCCTGTTTCAAGGAAATCAGAACACTGGTATGATTGCTGCTGCCAACCTCTTTCTCGGCTATCTGAATCTGAATACTGCATGAGCAAAATCTGCTTTGGAGCCACTGACAGGAACCTTTGCCCAGGTTGCTCCTGAAAACACTGAGATGACTTCAGAAGAGTCACAGGGACAGCTGGGCGGGTGGGTGTGATTTTTATGTGCTCCCTCCCCACCCTTTTCCATGTAATCTTTCTGCAGCCATCCCTATGGCTTTCATTCCAAAACAGCAGCAGAAAGACAGCTTTGCTCTAAATACTGGGAATGTGGCTAGTGATTAGAGCAGGGAATGAGGATTCAGGACTCCTGGGTTCTCTTCCTCAGTCACTGATTTGCTGTGCGTCCTGGGGCAATATACGTAATGTCTCTGTGCCTTAGTTTACCAATGTGCAGTATGGGGACAATAGCTTTCTCTTGGGGGTGTTGTGAGGCCTGGTTAACTAATTGTAAAGTGTTTTGATGTCCTCAGATGAATGTGCTGTCATAAGCAGAGTGCCGTTATTAAAGAGAGAAAATAGAGATACTTTTTGGCCTCTAAGGCCCTGATCCTCCAGTGAGTTCACCATAAGCAGCTCCCTGTGCAAGTGCAGAACCTTGCTGAAGTTAAAAGGTCTCTGGGTGAGTGCCGGGGTCCATGTGAGTGGAGTTCGTTGCAGGACTGGGGCTTACATCAGCACTTAGACGTTCTGTAAACACGTGCGATAGACGAGTTGTTGAATTTGTCACAGTGCATGTGAGCTCTTGCTAAAGAAAAAGAAATAGACACAGAATGGTGCTCCAAACAAGGACAGTAACAAATTGCATGCTGCCCAGGCAGCTCATGGTTCAGGTTAAAGCTGTTGCCCTGAAGGAATGCTATGGGCACAAGTCCAACCTGCAACTCAGATGTGTTTTGAGAAAATAATAATGCTTTTTGTTACAATGAGACTGATTCTGAGTGCTTCAGTGTTATAGAGGTGTTCCACCTGAGCCCTCTAGAGAGCTGGAATTGGCCTCCCAAAGACTGAAGCAATGGAAATTGATCCCTGCTCTTGGAAGTTCTGGTCAGATTGTGTAATGCATTACAGACATTAGCTGATGTACATTTTAAATATGCTTTAATTGCAGCCAAATCTTAATCTGATTGAAGCTAATGGGAGTTTTCCATAGAGAAAGCTGTAAGAACTCATTTTCTTGGCACACAGGGAGGTATTCCATGGACTCCACATTAATGCATATTAGGTAGAACTTCTGCTATCTGCTTTGACTTCTGCCATAAGTGACCCCGCCCTGTGTGAAACACTCTACCTTTTGATCCAAAAGAGAACAGGAGATGTTTTCCACATGTCGTATGAAAATGAAGAACTATAAAACATAATTGTTTTGAATCTTAGCACCACTTTTTAGTAGATATATTTAGTGTAAATTGAAATTGGTTGGCAGAAGGGTGTATGACAAATGGGTTAGAGATGTATCACAAACGCAAACTAGTGCTTGCCCCCACCCAGTACTTCAGGGTCAATGGGTGGCATAAGTGGTTCCTGGATTAGATGCATAATGGTTTTCAAAATGAACTGCTTCTCTCGGGCAGCATTTAAAAAAGTACTTGGCTGTAAAAAGTCACTATTTAGCTCAAAGTGTACTATGTGCTCTTTCAGCCTGGAGTCCTTTTTCTCTCTCAGATTTTGCTGTTGCATCCAGACTCCTACACTGGGGATGTTTGCTTTCTCTTTGAAATGGATGCTGTCAAATATAATCCTAAACCAGTCCAATCTGCCCCACGCGCGTGTGCACGCATGCACATCTTGAACACATTACAAGTATTAAAGGACTCACATTGCTTTCCAAGCATTGGCCATCTTCTTTGCTTCCTTGTTTAGCTCTTATTTCTTTGGTCATTGTAGAGTGAAGTCCTTGTTGCTGACTTTAACGCAGTGCAGTAGCTGGGAACAAGGAAAGCCAGTACCGTATGTCCAGCCAGCTCTTCAGAGACCACCAGCAAATACTCCATGGACTATTGGGGTCTACCAAATATAGTTTTAGAACCACTGATCTAGGGAATGGAAAAAAACAGGCTGGCCACTTTGTTGCTTCCTCTGTTGAGGAACAACCTATGCAAAGAAGTATATCCCCCATGATGCTCTGAAAGGATCAAGATCCAAACTTTGATTATGGTGATCCTTCCTCCCACCCCCATTACCCAGCTGCAGGTCCCCACCTCACAAGAGCTTTATTCTGATGTCCATCAGCTGCATTGTCAGGCCACAGCTTTGACAAGAACTGGAACTGAACAGGGACCCAGTACAGAGTCTGCAGCCCTGCCCTAAGAAAAGTTGCAACAGCTTGCACATAGCTACTGCAATCAGCCCCAGATAGTGCATGTTCGAGGAGTCCAGTCCAAAGGTGATGAAAGCAAGGATCACCATGGACAGATCTGCGTTGGCGAGGAAGGGATGCAGTCTCTACCAGCTAGAGATTTTTGGCTCCTGCTGCAGTTTAACTCTTATGATCACATTCTTTCCAAAACCATTCTCTTCCCATCTCCAGCGTGTGCGGTGTTTTCTTTGGTTTTATATTTGTTAGCTTTGGGAATAAAAATTGTATGAAAATATCAGAAGCAGATTTTGTGAATGAACCAACTGACAAGATGTTTACCATCTGGCCTTGTTTTACTAGAACAATGCTTACTTGGGCAAATTTTATATGTATTTCAGTGAGAAGCAGGAAGCAACAGGAGTTGATCAGGAAAGGACTGGCTGATCCTGCTTTAGATTTACTTGCTTTACATTAGCTCATGCTCATGTTTTTTTCTGAATGAAGCTGTGGAAAAGCTTGAGTGAAATAGCACCATTTCATTTTCTCTGTTTGTCTTAAATCCTGACCTTATTGGCAAGCACACCATTCATTCTCAACTGTAATTTACCAACATCTAAAGTTAATTTATTTCTAGGAAATGGGTAAAACTTGGTTGTGTTTTAAGTTCTGCTTTATAACACGAAAAGGCTAAAATCCTCGAACAACTTCCAGAAAGCTGGGGTTTGGCACAATATTTTTTCCTTAATTCCATTCATTTTAAAGGCAATTTAATTTGTCATTGTCCCCCCCCCACATCATCATATGTTTCTAATTAAATTGGAGACCTTGATACGTAAACAATTAAGATTATTATTAGAAAGTAATCCTTGGCCAGCTCCTAGGATGGCATGGAGAGCATTAAGTTGTTGTTATTTTCGCTCTGTGTCCTGACAGCACACTTGTGTCCTGAGGTAACATCATGTTGTGGAAATATGTAAATGTTTTACAAGCTTAATCTCCTAGGAAGCGGACAGAACTGTAAAATTAGGACTGTTATGTGAACTGTGGTATAGTCCATGCACCTATATTCCATCACACACGGTTCTAACGTTACTTCACTTTGTGTCCATTGCTGACATCCAAAGTGCTGGATTGCTGAAAGTGAAATTACATCCAACTGGAAACACAAATCCCAGATTATTTCAGGCTTTAGTTACTGGAGTTTGCTGACGTGCTGTAGGTTTTAAAGGCCGGAGTTATACATTTGGTTCTTTACGTGTTGAAAGAATCTGTATGCATGTCTCTTTTGAGAGATGAATACGGCCTAGCTTTTGTCACAGCGGTAATTAATATGTGCTCCAGGCTCTTAAAGAATGGGGGAGAATCTACCAAATATTAGACTATTGCAATGACTGGTTCATGTGTGTGCATTCCACTACTCTCAGCCGAACTGCTCCTTTGTGTCTCCTCAGCACTGTACTGACAACAGCTAGTGGAGGTTCTCTTTTAGCAGTGAGATTTGTCAGGGGTGTGCTTTTGAAGCAAGCTGGGGAACATGAGTTCTTCCCCCATTGCTACCGCATAATGGCTGTGGTTTGCAGCAGAGTGACAACCATGACCTAGGGAGGAATAGATTGGATCACAATGTTACACATTCCGTTGTAGGAGAACCAAAATGTATGCAGAGTTTTGGACTAAGCCCAACTGTAACCTTGAGTTTTCTTGCTGCTTGAGTCTGATCTTGCTAAATTATATTTTAGGTCTTGATGCTGAAAACAGTGGCACGTTTAGCCCAAAGCACCTGCACTTGGGTTGGAGTTGAGAGAAGTAGCCAAATGTAGCATATTTGGTTGAAGTTGGACCTGTCAAGAATATCATTGAAATGGCAGGTTCTACCAAAAAATTATGGCACTAGTAAAACAGTGGCAGCTATTTCTGAGAACAGTCTTGAACAATTACTTTCACACACATGGGGTAAGTATTCCTGTAGATACACTGGTGATGATAGATAGACCCCAAGTATCATTACTAATCACTTCAGTTTTAAGCTTTGAAGCTGAAATATAAACCCAACTGGACTTCTGATGGGAAAAGTACATGCCTAAGTAAGTAATTTAGAAGGGCAAATGAAACCAGCAAGAGTATCTCAGAAATGATTTTCCCTCTGCTCTAAACTATCTTTAAAAGAGGTAATTACACCCTAATGAAAGGAGCCATCCTTACTTTCCAGATTAAAGGGCTAATGTGATTTTAAATTTTGCATTTGTGTCTTGGTAATGTGCCAGCCTTGAAACGATCCAGGAAGGAATTGTGAGAAAGATTGAGATTTTTTTTTGCCTTCCTTCTGTCTTATGCAGACAATGGTGATGAGGAGCTTGAAGTCTTTACGGGGAATTATGTGGATGGCACCCCCGGGGTGGTGAGTGGAGGTGGCGGGAGAAAGTCCGTGAAGACTGGCATGAAGGAGCTTGCTGTCATGCGAGAGAAAGCGAATGAACAGCAGAGACAGATGGGCAAAGGCGTCAAGCACCACCACAACCATGAAGAGTTGAAGAAATTACGGCCATCATCCATGAGGGTCAGTTGGCAAAAACTGTGTGTTGATGGGGGTGGGGGAGTGGAGGGCTAGGAGAGAATTATCATTAGCCTGGTTCCAGTGCAGACTCCCAGGGGAAAACGTCAATCATTGCATTTGCAACAAGCATTTTTTAAAAAGGGCAAACAAATGAAGCAAACATTTGTTTTGGCCTGAAACTGGGCTCAAACACACAAATGATGAACTTTATGTGCTAGTGAGAAGGCCTTGCTTTCCTTAATTCTACAGTGTTATGCATTAAAGCACTAAAAGGGATGCAAAGCATCCACCTTTGTAGGAACAGGACTTGTTCCTACTAAACAGCAGTAGGTGACTGTGGTGTGAATGGGCTCCTTGTCCAAGGCTTGGTGTCTCCATGTCCTTTTCTCTAGATGACTCCAGTGAACATCTCTGTGGGAATCTTTGATTTATCCTTGTTCAGTACAGTTTCACTTCAGTTCACTGAAGACCACTGTAGCCCACCACATGGTCATCTGTGCTTGCGGCACCTCATGATGTGGACAAGTTTACTGGGTGAGGGATTTATGGTAGAGGACACATGGTGAGCTTCATGGTCTGCAGAGAAAGTGACAAATAATTATCTTGTCTCATACCCCACTTAACGTCAACCTGGATTTGATTGAGCACAAAGGCAATGGAGCTTTCTGAACCGGTTTCGTACTGGGCATGGAATTTGTGCTGCAGCAGAATTTCGTTGGCGTTTTAGAGACAATCCACTATGTCAGTGTGGGCAGCCACAAACCATGGCACATACTGTTGAGGACTGCAAAATGACTCAATTTCCTGGAGGCCAGTGGGCCTTGAACTTGGTTGATAAGAATGCAGTGGCTTGGCTTTACCAGGTTGCATACGCCAAATAATAAATAAATATTACAGCCAATGATGGCACTCTATAAATTGGCCAGTGGGCTGTCATCTTCCCTATAAATGCATGCCCCACAGATCCCAACAGGCCATGGTCATCCTTATGTCTGCATGCTGCAGTTTCTGATTACAGAGGAAGAGCTCTGTAACCTGCTACATTTGGTAAAAGTCCTGTCCCTAGTGTCCATGGCCTTAGAAGAGCCACTACAATGCTTCTGTGCAAGGCATTGGATCTGGGCTCAGGGAAGTCCTGTAGGGAGCGTATACCTGCATGGTATAGAGGGGCAGATAGGCATGGGCCAGGGGAGGGAGGATGAGCCTATGAATCTCCAGCTGTATGGATCCATCAGTCTTTCATCCCATATTAGGGGCTTGAATGGAGTGTGTAGAGTTGGCTGAAGTAGCCTCTGATGAGCAGCTCTGCCTATATTCTGCAGCCTGGCAGGAGAGGATTCCTCCTTAGTCCCCTTTCCCATGTTGTGAGGATGTGTCCCCAAAGGATCTAGATAAGTGGCCACTTCATCCCTCTAGTGGACAATTTAGGCATGGTATGGCATCTTCTCTGTATGTCTATATATACTCTTATTATATGTTCCATTCTATGCATCCGATGAAGTGGGCTGTAGCCCATGAAAGCTTATGCTCAAATAAATCTGTTAGTCTCTACGGTGCCACAAGTACTCTTGTTTAATTTAGGCAGAGCTGCTGTACAATATTGTCATGTTTCAGAGTAGCAGCCGTGTTAATTTGTATCCGCAAAAAGAACAGGAGTACTTGTGGCACCTTAGAGACTAACAAATTTATTTGAACATAAGCTTTCGTGGGCTACAGCCCACTTCATCAGATGCATAGAATGGAACATATAGTAAGAAGATATATATACATACAGAGAACATGAAAAGGTGGAAGTTGCCGTACCAACTCTAAGAGGCTAATTAATTAAGATGAACTGTCATGAAAGTCTTTTCTAATCCATCATGCACCTTGTTGGCTGGATGTGTAAATTGTGGGGAGCTTGAGGGTGCATCGGGAAAGCTCCCCATTGGGTGAGCTGTCATCTTCTTAAAGGGAAATCAATGCAAAACAGGAGAAGCAGGGGAAAGGGATTCGGTCTGTCACCTTTCACTTGTGGTTTATCAGCCCAACAGGCTTTGTTTCCGGAGACTCTGCTTTAAAACCACCAAAACCTTTAGGCTGTGTCTACGCTAGCATTTTTGTCTGTAAAACTTATGTCACTCAGGGGTGTGGAAAAAAACCAGAAGAACTAGTGTGGACAGTGCTCTGTCACTGGGAGATGCTCTCCTGCTGCTCATTAGGGATGATGTATTTATGGTAGTGGGAGAGCTCTCTCCTGTCAGCATTGAGTGACTACACAGGACATCTTACAGAGGTGCAGCTGCATTGGTACAGCTGTGCAGTCGTAAGGTCTCCAATGTAGACATAGCCTTAGGCTTGTGTATGGCAAGAAGAGGAGAAAACTTGTCCCTCAGGTGGAGGGCGGGTCGGGGAAGCCCAGAGAAATCCTGCTGCAATTTGCATGGCTTTGTTACTTGCCAGCGGTGCCTAGACACAGTGGTGGGTGTGGTATAAACACACACAGAGAAGGGATTTAAAATACCTGCCAAGCAGGGGCTTAAACTGCTGATTCCTGCAGAATTGAAGCTTTCATTAAAAATATTTAACTGACAGGATAAATCTAACAGCTGCAGTGCTGAGACTTGATGGCACCCGCGGCAGTAGACCAAGAGCACTGGGTTTGGGCATCGAACACTCCAGGAGAATGTTTGTTTAAATCCAGATCCGGCTGAGCGGTGCAGCACAGAATACACAATTCCTGAAAAGGGGCAAAGGTGATTTAATGCTGCCTTTTCCATCTTGGTGTCTGGGCAGGTCTGGGAGCCAGCATGGCCTAGAGTGTAAATGTGAACAACTCCAAGGGCAAAGCACCAACCAGTCCCCCTCTCACCCAGCTTAGGACACTCCTTCAGCACACTTCTCTGCAGGGCTCTTTTTTTGGGACACCCTTTCCCTGGTGCTCTGGCGCTGGGGATATTAGCCAGCTGCCAGTAATGCCAGTTTTATGTCTTCTTTATGGTGGCTCACATGCCACAAAGGGGCTGCAGTGAAACCTGGAATTGGGCCCTTCATTTGGGATGCCGGGGGAAGGATGATGAAAACATGTCCACTCCTAGTAGGGTCCATGAATGCTCCCTCTCTTGCTAATCAAACCCTAACTTGTGGTGCCTACGCTGTGCGAGTGTCCCTTTAGGGCGACACACATTTCCTGTGAGGGGTAAATTCTGCTCACCAGTGGGGTGTTGGAGAGGCTCTGAGCCTGTTGGAAGTGGGACAGTTTTGCTACATAAATCCCCTGTGCAGTGGGAAACCCAGATCCCCTGGGACTCCTTCCACCACACTGTGCAGGGAGCTTGAGTAACAGATGAGCTTAAGGAGGAGTGAAGACAAAGCCAGCAGATCCATTGATATGAAGATCCTCTATTAATCTTCCACCCCCATGGCAGGGTTTGCCCCCATTGTGTGTGTGTGTGTGCATGTGTGTGTATGTACCACAGCCCTGAGGCTGGAGAATGAAGAATCTTTAAATCCTCTGATCCTCAGCAAGTTCCCCTGTCCCAGACTGGGTATGCTGGCTGGACACAGGAAAAAGAACTTGCCCCTTAGTGATCCTGGATATCAGTCAACTCACTTACTGGTGTAGTTCACCCAGCAGAAGTGAGAATCCCAGGCAGTCTCTGCTCCCTCCAGCGCTGACTTTTCTAATTCACTTTTTGATATTCTCCGGTTTGCTGAGTTGAGGCGATACAGGTCACTCCTGTGCTCACATCTTTTGGATCATCCTGGAGCAGCCATGTTACAAGGGGCTTTCTTCCCGCTCTGTATGTTCATAGTTGCTAGAAACACTGATTTAGTTGGCTCTTGCCTGCTCTGCCTGGCCTTGTGCCAAGCAGAGTTTGAGTCCCTGAAAGTTTTTGACACAGGCTGGCAAAGCAGGGCATTAAAATTGTTTTAAGACTCACTCCAAAGCGTTTGTGTTCTGGGAGTGTGTGAGGGGCCTGGGGAGCTTGCTCCTCATGGGTGGCTGTGCATTTTCCAAAGCGAAGGGGAGGTAGAAACGGGAGAGGGTAGCAGCAAGTTGCACGCTGTGCCAAGTAATGGAAAAATGTAGCTGATTAGTAGGAGCTGTGGGAGATTGTGCAGTCAGACATTCCTTGTATAATGGGCCTTGGAACTACCCAAAACCCAAAGAGGGAGGCCGCAGGGGAGAATCACTGGAGCATCTTAAAAGAAATACAGTCTGATGTGATTCTCCTCCAGTGCCATGTAACCTACATAGAGGGGAGGTAAATCGAGTTACTTACCCTTCTGTGCTACAGAATGCCTCTGACTGACTTAAGGTGTCTGCACAGACCATGAATTCAAATCCTTGTAAGACACAACAGCTGGACTTTCTATCGGAACACTCTAAATATGAAAAGTGGAAATTATAATAGGATTCACATTCTTCACTTTTCTTAGGAATCAAGTCCTAGTCTTCACCATAAGACAGCTACACACAGAGAATTAGCAATTACAGTTTTCTTTTTAATGAGTAACATTCCAAAAATAAACCATTACAGCACATTCCCACACACCCTAGCTAAACTAACATCACTAATTAGAGATTTGTTATTTTCCTTGAAAATGAACAGTATAACACAGGGCCTAAATTCTAAAATGTATATATTGAATAGGGCTGTCAAGCAATAAAAAAGATTAATTGTGATTAGTCACGCTGTTAAACAACAAGAGAATACCATTTATTTTAAATATTTTTGGATGTTTGCTACATTTTCAAATATTTTATTTTCAATAAAAACAGAATACAAAGTGTACACTGCTCACTTTATATTTATTTTTTATTACAAATATTTGCACTGTAAAAAAAAAAAATTGTATTTTTCAGTTCACATCATACAAGTACTGCTGTGCAATCTCTTCATCATGAAAGTTGAACTTACAAATGTAGAATTGTGTCCCAAAAAACCAGCATTCAAAAATAAAACAATGTAAAACTTTAGAGCCTACAAGTCCACTCAGTCTTACTTCTTGGTCAGCCAATCACTCACACAAACAAGGTTGGTTACAATTTGCAGGAGATAATGCTGCCTGCTTATTGTTTACAGTGTCACCTGAAAGTGAGAACAGGTGTTTGCATGGCACTGTTGTAGCTGGTGTTACAAGATATTTACGTGCCAGATGTGCTAAAGATTCATATGTCCCTTAATGCTTCATCCACCATTCTAGAGTACATGCGTCCATGCTGATGATGGGTACTGCTTCATAATGATCCAAGCAGGGCTGACTGATGCATGTTCATTTTCATCATCTGAGTCAGATGCCACCAGCAGAAGATTGATTTTCTTTTTGATGGTTTGGGTTCTGTAGTTTCCGCATCAGAGTGTTGCTCTTTTAAGACTTCTAAAAGCATGCTCCAGACCTTGTCCCTCTCAGATTTTGGATGGCACTTCAGATTTTTAAACCTTGGGTCAAGTGCTGTAGCTCTTTTTAGAAATCTCACAGCAATACCGTCTTTGCATTTTGTCAAATCTGCTGTGGAAGTGTTCTTAAAATGAACATGTGCTGGGTCATCATCAGAGACTGCCATAACATGAAATATATGTAGAATGCGGGTAAAACAAAGCAGGAGACGTAATTCTCCCCCCAAGGAGTACAGTCACAAATTTAATTGACGCATTATTTTTTTAACGAGCATCATCAGTATGGAAGCATGTCCTCTGGAATGGTGGCCGAAGCATGAAGGGGCATACAAATGTTTAGCATATCTGGGTTTAGCATATTTGGGACTTTTAACTATCAAAAATCTTCTGTTTTCAGATAGGCTCACCTGAATATTATATTAACAACTAGATAAAAAATTTAGTTGTACCATATAACCAATTGTTTCAGCAGCCACAATATTGAGTATATACACAACTTCAAAAAAACAAACAAAACCCCCCTCCAATTTCTGTAGCTGTTAGGTGAATGTAGTGTCTTTATTTCTATGATGTGATGCCACTCAGATATTTTGCCTCCAGTCTACGATTTCTCCGTTATGGTGTTTTTCCAGTTTTTATCCCACTGAGTTCCATAAAATTGCAGGAGACTGCATTGAGATCCAACCCATAGATTCAGTCTGGATTACCTCTGGAAGCTCTGTCTTTTTAATTCTATCTAATAGACCCTAAGGCTGGAATTGTTAAAGGTGTCTCATAGTGACAGGCTCCTGAATCCTATTGAAATTTAATAGGAGTTGGTCATTTAACTCCCTTAAATGCCACTGAAAATCCCAGCCTGCTGCAGTAATGTTTGTAAAGAGCTGTGACTTCTGTCAGTGTGAAGCCCCCACACCCCTTCCCCCCAGTAAAATTGGCTTAAAGACAAAGCTGTTGCTGTGGGTATTTTATTGCTAGTGAATTTAATCCACGAGCAGTTTCTGTTGATCTATCAGGGGAAATACAAGCAAAGACTAACATTACGATGATTGTGTATGAAGGCTTGATTGCTGTATGTAAGTACCCATGCTAATATAGTGCCAGGGTCTCTGGGCGACTTGCCAATATGTCACAATGTTGAGGGAACCTCTTTGAAGTTCGAGTGACCTTGATAGAAGGCCCCGATAGGAAAAGTCAGCTGTGTTGGTAAATGCTCCAAGTGCTTCAGAAGGGATTTTTTTTTTCCTTTGATTGTTGAGAGCAACCTGAAGGCTGTTTTGAGTGAGAACTGTGAAACAATACCTTTTCCTGCTAGGTGGCTGTCGAAGGCCTTGACCTTACCCTGCAAACGTCAGAGAAAGGGGAAAGAATTTGTCCTGTCTTTTGTTTTGGCTGAAACCTGCTGTTTCCCTGATTATTATTTTTTTCTGCTTTCTTGGCCTTTTTTCAGACCCCCTGTCAGCAGGAATTGGATCAGGTCTTGGAACGTATCTCAACCATGCGTCTGCCAGATGAGCGTGGCCCGTTGGAGCACCTCTATTCCCTGCATATCCCCAACTGTGACAAGCAAGGCTTTTACAATCTCAAACAGGCAAGTGAGGGGAGCTTCTGGGCTACCCTGAGCGCGTGCCGCTGCAAGTGTGCGCCTTCGCTTTGGGTTTGACCATTCAGTGTTGCTTTGAGGTCATTGTTCAGCCATTCCTGCGTTGGAGAACATGGGCGAACAAAAGAGCAACTCACTCATACGTAGGTGCTGCCCTGGGAGAACACGGGTCCTAGCATGCAATTCTTCATCATAATCCTAGAATCATAGAATATTAGGTTTGGAAGAGACCTCAGGAGGTCATCTAGTCCAACCACCTGCTCAAAGGAGGACCAGCACCTAACCATTTTCATTGCCCTCCGCTGGACTCTCTCCAATTTGTCCACATCCCTTCTGTAGTGGGGGGACCAAAACTGGACCATAGAAGCCAGGCCATAGGTCTAGATAGGAGCTGGGGACTTTTACTGTCATTTTATTTAGCATCTATATGAGCCAGAATAGCTGTGACCAGTTAGGGCTCATCTTTCCCCAGGGGTCGGTGCGGAATTATTCCCTAGTGCTCTGTGCAGGCTACTTTTAAAAGTCCAGAGCAATCAGACTTCCACTCCTTCCTTTTGGAGACTGTCCCACAGCCTTCCAGATCTCACTGCCAGAAAGTTTCTCCGGATATTGAGCCTTAACTTTCTCTTTCTTCTCATCCCAGTCCTTTTGGTTTATAACCTTGGGTGTCCAATCATTACTTTCTCTTACAAGCCCTTCCCATGCTTGTGTAAAGGTTATCAGACCCCACCCATTAACTCCTTGTGCTCTCCCTCATAAACCAATTCCTCCAGCTCCTTAGTCATAGCAGCATTGTTTGATAATTACTGAGGTGTATGTTTATGCTGCTCTTTCACTGCAGAATTCCACACTTACATACTCGTGACTTGGCACAGGAAAGAGGGATGGTTTTAGTCTCCCATTCTCCCCAAAACAGGGGAGAAAAATTAAATGTTCAGACCTTTGGTCTGATTGGGCCCCACTAAACTGTGAAAAAAGGGGGCAGCTCTGTGGTATGTTGTACAACCCTACAGATGCCATAGCCTGTGGAAACCCTGAAGGGATGGCAGACATACCTATCTCATAGAACTGGATAGGACCTTGAGTCCAGTCCCCTGCCTTCTCTAGCAGGGCCAAGTACTATTCCTGACAGTTCCCTCTGATCCCTAAATGGCCCCCTCAAGGATTGAACTTAGAACTCTGGGTTTAGCAGGCCAAGGCTCAAACCATTGAGCTATCCCTCCCCCTCATACTGAAGGAATGACAGTAAATTTTGGGTATAAAGATTTATGCCAAACTTCAGCAGTTTTCTACCGCAAGAGTGATGCCGATTCAAAGTTACCAGGATTCTGTGAAGGATGTTGAATTGGAGTCCTGGGGTACATCCTTCCACAGAAGCTCAGGGCTGAGATCTGTCACCCTTCTGAAGAAATCTACTGGGCCCAGAGTCCACTAAGTCAGTAGATGGGTTTGACCCCTTGGCTAGTGAGTTGTAGTAAGAAAGGTGGTTGGGCCACAAAGGAAAAGGATGACTTTGGCTGAATATGCCCTCTGCTTTTAGCATTTATATAGCACCTTTCATTCCAAAGCCCTTCATAACCTACCTACATACAGTACCATTGTTGGGGGTCCCAGCACCCAGCGTTATCACATTGCTGCACAGGGAAAGGAAATGTTGGCCAAGGACACCGGGGAAAACCTCGACTTTTACCAGATGTGTTCTGGGATCTTTAATGTGCATGCAGAACAGACAGCCCAGACTCAGTGAATAAGCCTCAGAAAGAGGAAGGACTGAGCTAAGGATGACCAGATGTCCTGATAAAATCGGGACTGTCCTGATTTTGAGGAGTTTGTCTCTGTGTCCCGACCAGCATACGGTCGAGCCGCCATTTGTCCCGATATTTTGTTTCCTGGTCTTCGGTGGCAATTGAGCGGAGAGTCCTTCAGTCGCAGACGGTCTTCGGCGGTATTTCAGTCTTACCCGCCGCTGAAATACCGCCGAAGACCGTCCGTGACTGAAGCGCTCTCCACCAAATTGCTGCTGAACTCCCGGATGGGTGAGTGTAAAAAACAAAACAAAACAAAACAACCACCCCTGCAGCGGTCCCGATATTTTCCCCTTAACATCTGGTCACCCTAACTGAGCTGGCCCTTCCATGTCTTGAACCTGTGGCTTTATGGTGTCTGGGTGTTTTAGAGACAGTGCTTTAACCACAAACGCAGCCTCTTTGGCAATAATAATGAAAGGCTGCTTTACAAGACTGCTAGGCATGGGTAACATTGTGGTGTGCAGCAGTTAGCAAAGGTAGCAGCAGACACCATGCAGTACTTTTCAACACCTGAAGGGGGAGTAGGACTTTCGACAAAATGGGTATCCGTTTCCTTTGGCGTTGTAACGGTAGTAGCTGGGTTATGACTCACTCTGCATGCCCTCCCTCCATAGGGGAACTGCGGCAACTGTGAGGCTCATTATCTTTGTGCTCCTGGTTGCATGTACTGCATTGTGAATAAACACGCACTGGGGCCCCAGCTGAAGAGGTGGGGCCTAAACATGCATTGTAATTCCGTCAATGCCAGGACAGTGGGATACACAGAATCATTGCGTGTTTTTTGCAGCACAGTCTGCTTGGTGGCGCTTAAAAACAAAAGCTTGAGAAATTATTACGCTATCTGAGTTATGACTATTTCTATGAATCTTGACTTCTGCTGTCATTGTATGGTTAAAACATAATTAGTATTGCAGGGAATTTTTAAATTCCTGCTAGTGCAAAAATGTAAGTGAATACGCTTTAAAAAGACCAACAATGTGGAATTAAATGTTAATAACTGTCAAGACTGATAAAGATGCAAATTTTCCCCTCCCCACCCTGAATACTGTACAGGATCCATAATCACGTAGGAGTATCATGTCTGTTACTGTGCAGTACACCGTGTCATGTGGAGCATCACGGAAGTAGCAGGGTATAGAACTCACATCTACCCTGCGCTAGAAGGATGAGTCCCTAGCATATAAATTCCAGGAGCCTCTCCATTAGATTTGATCAGTATAGGGCTTCTGACACACAGCTGAGCACTTCTGAGTCCGTTCAATAGAGGGCAGTGCAATATGTACACATACTAGCCATCTCATTACAGTTCAGCATATTAGCCTCAGCAAAGTTTAGTTTCTGGCTCCAAAGAGAGCTGATCGGGTGGAAATGTGTCGTCTTCTGTATTTGGAAAACACGTGCTACCATTTGGGTGCTACTGCAAAAGGAATATTAAAAAAATAATTTTCTAACTGCCTCTTTCTATGCGAATCCATGCCATGCAGATCTTGTCAAAGTGAATGCAATTGACCATCGATCAGTGCAGTCATTTAGAAGGTAATTCAGTTTGGATATGGGAAATTGTTACAAAGGCCAATTCTCCATTCAGCCAAATTCTTACTACAGGCTTCAAAGAAGCATTTATCAACAGGGATTGAGAACAGGCTCCATCCAGCAACATGCGTGCTCTTGAGAGGAGACATTCGGTGCACTGGAGCAATCCATGTTAAATGCCCACATCTCCTCTTTTAATCTAAATTTACCTTGTCTCACTAATATCCTGGGACCAACACAGCTACAACAACACTGCATGCATGTCTCTCCTTGTCCTTTGTAACAAGAATGGAGTGGCCTGAACCGTCACTACTGCTCCATATCCCACAGCCCATCAGATCCCCAATGGCTAGCTTTGTTCTGCCTTGTTAGTCACCTACTAGTGCCCACTGAAAGCGTTTCAAGGGGCTGTCCCAAGGAGGCATGATGAAATAGCACAGCAAGGGATAATGAACAAAGAGGAGATAGATAGTGGGAGGACCAGGGTTAGGACAGGAAGAGATTTAGAGATGTTTTATTACACGTGCATTTGATCAGGTGCTGAGATAGTGCATTGTATTTATTTTGCGGAGATGAGCAAGGAGAGTGGAATCTATATATATGCTGATAATTATAATATGAAGGAAGAATCAGGGAACAGGTCAGGCAAGAGTACAGCTGACTAGTAGTCAAGCAACATCCACTAGACAAAATAGTTGCATCTGTTGTGTGGTGTAACACAAATCATTTCATCTGAATGTTGTCCTAGGATAAATGTTGCTACTTTGAAAATCAACCTCTTGACTTTGTGCCTGCCATGCATGTGTCAGCAGGAGACCAGTGTGAACTTTGTGCCACCAGCCTACCCCAACCCCTCAGCGCTAACGAGATTTCTGTGATCTTGTAAGATAGCCATAAGCTAGCAGGATCAGGTGAAAGGCCTACACAGGAAAGAACAGGTGCTGCAACCCAGCACAGTGTTAGGGGATTATGTGCTAGTGTGATAGGCAGCAGCAGAAAACCCTAAGCTAGGGAAAAGCAGTGTTGGTGACTCAGTAGTTGGCATTCTTGCTCTGAAGCAGGTTTGAAATTGGGAGTGGAACCAGCATGCAGTCTAGTTTTAAAATTCCCAAAGAGGCTTCCATCACTTTCCTTATACCTCTGTGATAGGAAACATATCCTGTCATTCAGTTTAATTTTTTCCTTTCATTATTTTGTTCCATTATGCATGTGTATCACCCCAAATAATTCCTCCTCCTCAGTGTCTCACCCTTCAAAGGTAGCTGGGCAGAGATTGTTTTAATCTCTCTATACTACCTCACTCTTTTATCAGCAGATCTCAAAGCACTTTACAAATGAGGTCAATATCGTTATTCCCATTTTACAGGCAGGAAAACTGAGGCACAGAGCAGTGAAGTGAGTTGCTAGAGGTCACTTAGCAGGCTAGTGGCATAGCTAGGAATAGAACCCTAGTCTCTTAAATGCCAGTCTACTCTTCTAGCCACTAGGGCACACTGCCACTCATCAATCAATCCCTCCACCTCCTCCTCATATCTGTTGTTTTCTTCTCTACTTCCTCCTATCTGTGCAGTATCTTCTTTGTAACTAGAATAACATGACAATCTTCCCTCCAGTCCCTGCCAAAAACTGAAGTGAACAAATGAGCTTTCACCCTAGTCTGTAGGGTCAATAACCTGTCAGCACTGTCATGCCAACAGGCAAAGCAAATTCCATAGCCAGGCACCCTCTGTAGAGAATGCCTTGTCCCCAGAAGGTCAAATCTAGCCACTGTTTGGGAGAGTATCCAACATGATAAACCCGCCAAAAAATGCTGAAATTGGGCTTAACCATTTCCATCTCGCCCTCTTCCCCCCCCCCCCCCAGTGCAAGATGTCTGTGAATGGTCAGCGAGGAGAGTGCTGGTGTGTGAACCCCATCACTGGGAAAGTGATCCAGGGAGCACCCACCATCCGCGGAGACCCCGAGTGCCACCTCTTCTACACGGCACATGAACAGGAGGAGCGGGGAGCGCATGCCCTGCGCATGCAGTAGATGGACGCATTCCTGCTCACTGGAGACAGCTCAGCCTGGCCAGAGTGCTGGATTTTACATGGGTTTCAGCATGTCTATTTATATTCTGAAGAAGACCTGCTTTGTGCATAGCCTGTGGCCCTCTTCTCTTGCCTTCAGCCTGCTGGGGAAGGACCGGGGTGCAGGGTGGGTTGCAAGGGGGGAAGGGGCAGAAATTGCTTTTCTTTGGTCTTTTGTGTAAAGTCAATGAAAGACAAAGCTTTGTCTTCTGTCAGCTCTGCCCCCACTGCAGCGTACTAGGTATTTGCGTGCTTCCAGAGTCATTCGCGGCCCACTAGCCCCACTACCGCAAAGTGATAGCATAGTGCAAGGGAAACAGGGCATACGCGGGAGGCCAGGTTAAAACCACGCAGCCCTGTTGAATGTAAAGTCCTAAGCTCCTTGGATGTCTCCAAGGAGCCTAGGTGATAATGCTCAAAACAAGATGGATGAAAATCTTTGCCACCTAAGACCAAAGAATGTAAATAATACACATCACCTCCTGCTCTAGTCCTGTCAACCTGTCCCTATTGCCAAGCTGCTGTTTCTGTTTGTCATGAAGTGGGCTGTGGTGGTGGGGTAGGAAAGGAGGGGAATTCCTGAATTTCCCAGCTGGATCACGTCAGTACACAGCTCCAATCACCCTCCTCTAGGAAGGCAATGGAGAGAGAAAGGAATTGAGACGGTACAGCCAGCCCCATGCATTGTGTCTGGGGCCACATCCCCAGAGATGTGGAGCACTTTCAGCTCTCATAGACTTCACTGAGAGTGAATAGTTCTCAGTATCTCTCAGGACCGGGCCCTGAATTATAACCTAAATCTTAAAGATCCAGTCCTGGGATCTGCTGAGCAATCTCACTTCTTAGGGATAGGAGCCTTACTGGTAAGGTGGGAATTAAGGGCCTGATCCTGAGAGATGCTGACCACCTGCAATTTAATTTAATTGCAAGTGCTCAGTATTTCACAGGATCAGGCCCTACATAGTTTAATTGAAGGAGCAAGAATTAAATTGCAGAGAGGGGAGAGCTCTTACAGATTTAGGGTAACAATCCAGGGAGTGTCTCTCTCTCTCTCTCTTTTTCTAAATAGCAAAAACCCATCTAAAACCCGTACTTCCAAGCGGCTGCCAACGTCCCTCATATGTTGCAGGGAGCATCAGCCATTCAGCACATATCTTTTGTAAGTAAAGTGCAGTATATATATAGTGCTTTGAAAGCGCCCCTCCCCCTCATGCGCGTGCGCGCACACACACACTCTCTTTCTCATAGATTTAATAAACACAATTCCAGGAACTGTCGGTGATGTTGCACTGGAAGATCAGTTCCCAAGAACAGATGATGTGTCTCTGCCATTACTTTACACATTGATTTGTTTCTGTATGAAACACACACAAGCTGAGAATAAGCCATGAGATTTTCTTTTCATACCTATGACATTTGCAGGACAATTACTAGGTCCTTATGCTTAGAGTAATCCTTGGATTTTTTTAAAAAAATATATTCAAGGAGGAAGATAAGGCATCTCTCCCGCTCGCATGTGGAAGTTGGTTCATTTCTAAGGTGATGATTAGTTGAAAGGAAAGGAATGGGATTTAAGACAGGGCAAAGCACGTGGACTGCCCAGCGGGAGTTTGACTAGACTGTTGGAGCCCACAGGCATGCTGAAGATGGACAAGTGCTTTGGAAGAGCTTTCAGGGGACAGAATGTCTGCTCGTGGGGAAATGTGCAGCAGCTCAGTGACTCACTGAGGAAGCAGCCTAAGCAGTAAAACAGCGACCATCCACTGAAGCATCTGAGTCATTTTGAGGCGCTGCTGTGTTATGTTGTATGCATCGTGCTGCCCATAGAACTGGGAGAGGGGTTAAATCTGCCAAAAATTGTTACCAGCTGAAACAAAAGGAGGGCGTGTGTGACCTGAACTTCACTCTGCCTAACAATGGACTTAGACTTTCTGTTCACTTCCTTGCTGTACAGCAGTTGAACTGAAACCGTGGTTGGCAAATCTGAGAACACCACTTTGGGTAGGAAGTGAGACCAGGCTGAACAGTTGTTCTTTTGCTCTGTGAATATTTGCTGCCCAGCTTAATGTACTTTCTTGTGATCTAGTTTGCAGTTAGTTACCAGTGCCTTCAATTGGTAAATATCACCTGCACTTGAACATGCACACAAAGATGATCTTAGTTACCAATAACAACTGCAGACTCTTCTAAATGCAGATGCAGCACTGTAATGGACAAAAGCATCAAGGGGGCAGGGAGGTGGGGAATCACACCCAGGTTTAGCATTGTTAATATGAACAGAAAAAAAAAATTCTGGAAGGGATCAAAATTTCACATGGAAACTGCAGATGACACAAAGAGAACCCCCAGCGTAGGAGCTGCTTTCTGAAATTAAACCTCCGACTCTTCCAGCCATGAGATGAAATACAAAGGAGATCTTAAAAAGGTGGTGTAGAAGTCATCTCTTGTGTGTATTTTGTGTGTATGTGTGTGTGTGTGTGTGTGCGCACGTGTGCAAAACCTAGTCGTATAAATTGGTGCTACCTGTTTTCTGTTAACATCAAAGGGGGTTTGTTCTGCTTTTTACATAAACCTAGTGAGCATCTGACCTTGTCTGCAGTTTGTACCTTTTGTTTTGTTTAGAAATCATGATGCTTTTTTCTTTCTCTTTTGGAAAAGCTGAACTGCATAAAGTTGGAATAAATTAAATGGGATGCCAAAAAAGTGTTATCTTTCCCCCCTCCCCATCTGTTAATAGAACATACATTTTTGCCTGGTGCATCGCACACAAATACTGGCCCATTCCCTGCTTTGTCCTACAGGTATTGTAAACATGATGCAACAGGCAGCAAGGAGACGGTGGGCATTAATTATAATTATGGGTTTCAGCTGTATATGGTGAGAACAGAGGTATAAGTTAGCCAGGCTGCCCGGTGCATTTATTCAGTGTGCATGGCTTATATCAGTTATGCTCTCATTTTGAATAAAGAGAAGGCTTTGGCCAGCCTCGTTGCAAAGAAGATCTTCCATGTACGAACCAAGTGTAACCCAAAGCAGTGAGCAGTGTGAACCTCCCTGCCACCACGACTTTCATTGAGAGGTTAACTCCAAAGTGTGCAGGTGGAATTTTAAATGGCAGCATTTATTACGTGATCATTGTAGCAGATGGATGGGGAAGAAAGGAGAAGTGAAGGCTGGGAGGGATGGTAGTTGGGAGCTGCTGCAGGAAAGGAAAGACAGACCCAAAGAAGGGGAGAAAGAAATGCAGGGAAAATAGAGGAGGCTGGGGAAGGAAGAGAAACAGGGCAGAAGCAGAGATTGTCTTGGTCACAGCTGAGGACAACCACCTGTATTTCCCCTCAGTGGCCCAGCAATAGGGTGACCAGATAGCATGTGTGAAAAATCGGGACCAGGGGTGGGGGGGTAATAGGTGCCTAATATAAGAAAAAGCCCTGCATGCTGGGACTGTCCCTATAAAATTGGGACATCTGGTCACCCTACCCAGCAAGAACACCCGCTTACGCTCCCAGTTACCCAGCACTGTCTTTCTGCACGGTTCCCTGCCTTCACTGTGTTATTCCCAGCAAAGACCAACTGCCCAAGGATGCCTGCTTGTTTTCTCTTCTGAGATGGTTAACAAGTGTGATTGCTACAGTTATTAGTTCCCACACAGCACTTCCTATACAAGCCTACTTTATTCTTATGGGAAAAGCATTAGAGAGGAAACATCTTAATAAAAGAACCTACACTCATGCTAATGAGCTAACTAGAGCTAACCCCAACCCTGGTATGAATTCTGGCAGGAGCAGTCCTTCAAACCCCTACCCTTGGGGGACTCCTCCTTGTTATATGTTCAGCAGGGGGCTGGACTAGAAGATCTCTTGAGGTCCCTTCCAGTCCTACGCTGCTATGATTCTATCCCCGCGTCAGCTCACAACAAGCCCCAATCTTATGGGGGCTCCGTAGGTCCAGTTCTTCCAACCCTACCCTTAATAGTTGGAGGAGCCGTCCATGGATCATGGTTCCTGTCCAATTGTTGGATTGGAAAGAAGACTCTGAGCTAGTTTAAAATCAGGCTATTTGTCTGAAAGCCCTTTCTTTGTCTGTTGGTCCCTGGTGAATCCAGTCTGAACTAGCTTATGCACCTCTCCGGCGGGTTGGGTTCAGAGGGTTGGTAACAGAAGAACTACGTTAGCATTCCCACTCCCTAGTAGAGGAAGTACGTACAAGACCACAATAACACATACCCAATTGTATTTTTAATGCAACCCCCCAAGGTATTAACCCTAATTCAATAAGGTTTAGCTTAAATCAATAAAGTTGATCATAATTCCCCAAGGATATTACAGGCCTGAAGAAGAGCTTTGTGTGAGCTCAGAAGCTTGTCTCTCTTACCAGTGAAAGTTGGTCCGATAAAGGATATTACGTCACCCACCTTATCTCTCCAATATGTGGAATAACATGGCTACAACACCGCTGCATATTACAGGATATTGGCTGTCCGTCACTGTGCTGGCCGGGGCACATTGTCCAATGAATGATGCGGAATGTGACAACCAGAACAAATAATAGTGATGCCAGCAAAAAGTTTGTTTGCTCCGTGAAGGCCCCATGCTCCCCTGGATTGCTAGGTGCCAGCTGCCCATTGAACATCAATGGGCTCGCCGCTGCCATTCATGGAGGCCTAAATGTGTCTGGTATAATTAGAAATGGAAGCTGCCCTGTGCTCTGCTGCTTTAAAGGAGTGACCTTGCTTAAAAGAGAGGCTCTCTTGCCCCAGGAACTCTCTCTTTAGTTATTAATTGTCTTTGATGTCAAAGGGAGTTTTGGGTGTGCAGCACCTCAGGATCAAGGCCAGTACGTATTATTTGCAGAGCACCCCAGTTCTGCTTACATAAGACACCATGACCATCCAGGCCCACACCAGAGTTGTCAGCAGGGATCAAAGTTTAGACCAAGCCTTTATCTTATGAGTACAGTAGCAGTAGCTCAGTGCAGCTAAGTAAGGAGCGGGTTGGTAGCCTCATTGTAGCTGGCCAACTGCAGGGTCTGTGATGCAGACCCTAAACCAGTGGTTCGCAACCTATTTACCACTGTGGGGCACATCTAATTCTATGTGCATGACCCTGAGGCTGTCACATGGGCCACAGCTGTGTGCTGATTGGTCTGCAAGTGGCCCACGGGCCGCAGGTTGAGAACCACTGCCCTAAACCAATGCATTGTACTGGAGAGTTTATAGAACAAAGCAGATACCGACAATCTGAAATAACAAACAGTCCCGGTTTAACAGTCATTTGCCAGATAGCACCAGGCCATATCAGGAACCATCTAGTTCAGGGGTAGGCAACCTATGGCACGTGTGCCAAAGGCGCACGCAAGCTGATTTTCAGTGGCACTCACACTGCCCGGGTCCTGGCCACCGGTCCAGGGGGCTCCGCATTTTAATTTAATTTTAAATGAAGCTTCTTAAACATTTTATAAACCTTATTTACTTTACATACAACAATAGTTCAGTTATATATTATAGAGTTATAGAAAGAGACCTTCTAAAAACATTAAAATGTATTACTGGCACACGCAACCTTAAATTAGAGTGAGTAAATGAAGACTTGGCACAGCACTTCTGAAAGGTTGCCAACCCCTAATCTAGTTATTACAGTACTTAGTCCTGCCTTGCATGGGGGACTGGACTAGGTTACCTTGTGAGAACCTTTCCAGTCCTGTGATTCTATGTGCGGCCTGAGTTTTCACAGTGTGTGCCAGGCGAGGCGGGGATATGCGCTAGATGAGGGTCAGAGACAGTTTATTCCCAGTCCCAAATCTCTGCTGACTGGCAAAGCAGGTGAGTGTAGGTGACCCACTCATTTGCAGCTCAGACAGCGTTTGTGAGAGAGAGAGTGTGCGCATGAGAGTGTGTGTGTGTGCACGCGTGCACGTACAGCTGCTGTGTTCCACATCAGAGTTGGGTGCAGCTCAGTGATGGGTGATGGTTGTAGGGGTTTTGTGTGTGTGTGTGTGTGTTAATACAAATACATTATCTCCTTGTATTATTGTGAAACTGGCAAATAAGCAGCCAAGACCCCCACCTGCTGAGCCTGTAGAGTCAGAGACAGAGAAGACACATCTCTGCAATTGATATGGTTTCTTTTTAATTAATTTGCACTTATTAGCAGCACAGCCTTTTGCCCGAGGATCTCACAGTATACGGGACTAGCACTAATGGTGCTTTGCAACACTTTGGAGAGGAAGGTGAGGAACGAAGAAGGGGTCAACCCTGCTAAGGTGGAAGGAGGCTGTGAGCAGTGGACAGCAACACTATATGGTGGTTTAGGGCACAAGAGTAGAAAAATGCTGCATCCTGTTGAAATAGCAGCCCAGTGTGGAGGGAGGCAGGCTGCCAAGTAGGGGATTCAGTCAGGATGCTGGGGGTTAGCACCTTAATTCTTATAGAAGTGCCCTGGGATTTGTAATACCTGCAGTTGGCCAGGAGCTTACTTGGATGTTTCATCCAAAAGCTGGCACCTCCTGCAGCATACAGGCTGGGTTGATGGATCGGGACTAACTCCAGGGGATGAGTGCCACCTGCCAACCACCACCACCACGTGCAGCTGCAAAGGAAACCCTAGCTCAGTGGAAAGGGCAACAGCAGAGAAAACCATTGACTTAATCATCAAAGGGACCCAACTGCCTCTCCAGCCCAACCCAGCCTGAGGCAAACATAGTCTTACCCTCTGTAAGTCCTGCTTAGAGCCAGAGGGGCGCGACTGGGCCCCTAGGAGCTGGGAGTCAGGGAGCTGATGCGAGGTAAGATGGTTATGATGATGCCTTGGGGGAGTGAGGAACCGTGAAGGATGGGGGGCGACATAACACAGTGATGGGAGGGGAATAGGAACCCAAATTGCTAGAGGGTGGCAGAGACCCAGTGGCCACGTCCACCTGGTTCATTGATCCAAAGTGAGCACAGCCCAGGGCACACCTGGTCTGGCCAGCTCTTGTGACTTGATCACCTCTCCCGTGCTATTTGGCTTCTCAGGTGTTTCTGAGTCAGGGCGCCAGAATGGGGTGACCAGATGTCCCTATTTTATAGGGACAGTCCTGCTATTTGGGGGAATTTTCTTCTATTGGCGCCTATCACCACCCACCCCCGTAATGATTTTTCACACTTGCTGTCTGGTCACCCTATGCCGGAATGGGGGCCTGCCGCCTTTTCACCATGGGGTCCTGCCCCCCCCTAGCCACGCTGGCAGCTGGAGCCTAGCCAGGGAGCCCAGGCAGCTCTGGGGCACCACTGACCCTCCTGCCCTGGGCTGCTCTCACCCTCCCCATCCCAGGCAGGTGGCGGCTTCATGGCTCCAACGCCCGGCTTGGCTGGGAGCAAGGCAGGGGCAGAAGAGGCGGGGTGGGGCCTCCGGTGGAAGCGGTGGGATGGGGGTTGCCAACACGCTAATCGCACAAACCCCCTTGCCCTGCCCCTTCTCTGATGCCCTGCCCCCCTGCATCGCTCACTCGCTCATTTTCACCGGGCTGGGGAGGGTCCCTTTTTGACTGGGTGTTCTCGTTCAAAACCAGACACCAGGCACTCCTGTGGGGGCCCCCAGCACTCCCCCCTCCCCCACTATTGGGAAGGCTTCACTGCCCCTGTTCTGAGTTTGGTCCTGTTTGGCCCGTATTCAAAATGGCTGCCCTCTCCCATGACTGCCCAAGCCTCTGGCTACTTTCAGCAAAATGGCTGCCATTTCCCTTCAGCCTTTGCAAGAGCCAGCCAGCCTGCCTTGAGCAAACTGGCTTCCCTTGTTTCCCAGGAGGCTAAAGCCGGCCTGCCCTGAAGGCAAATAGTGGCTCCCTGTGAAGGGCAGGGAGAGGCCAGGGGAATATAAAGAGGCAGGGAGTGAGCCTGTCAGCCAGCAGGTTTGGGGGGTTGGGAGCAGGACAGGGAAGCTGCGGGGCAGGAGGCAGGCCGACTGAGGGCGTGCAGGGGATGGTGTGTGTGGCGGGGGCAGAGATGGCGCCAGTGGCACCAATTAGTGGGGGATGAACGCCCCTCCCACCCCAAGATTTTCACCCTTGTGCAAAGTTCCATAGGCCACAGAGCCAGGCAATGGGCTGTGGCCCGCCCATGTTTAAGCAGGGGTCCTGCACTAAATCAGTATAGCCGCTACTGGCGTGGTCCCATGCATCGCACCAGCTGGCTGGTCTCAATGCCTCTGAAATGTGCAGCCGGGCCAAACGATGCTGGGACCTGACGCACAGAGAGCCGGGAAATCCAGCCAGCATTCAACTCCTGGCACAGATCTGAGGAGGGGCAATGAGCAGGGGCTAGGAACTGGAAACCCCCTCCCCACCAAAAGATCTTGAAATGGTGCCACTGAGGGAGAATGTGATGGGTAGAAGGCTGGGAAGGAAAAGGGAGGGTTATACAGGGGGCAGAGGGGAGTGAAGGTGGTGGGCAGGAGACTGTGGGAAAGGGCCAGTGGGGCAGTTGCTAGGAATGGGTATAGCAATGGATGGCAGGGCAGCCTCCCCTCACCCCCACCACGGGGATAGGGGGCAGTGGCTGCCCCACAAGGTGAAGGAATGAAAAAGTGTCAAAGATCCGCGTGAGTGAAAAAATCTCATGATTTGGGGGGACTCCTGATGTTCAACTTTTGAATGCTCATGGTTGGTGACACTGCAGAAATAAATGCGCGCGCACACACACACACAGACAGACAGACAAACACCTTGCATGCATGTATCAGCTCTCTATAGTGCATTTACAAATGAAAATACAGCCTGGTCCAATAACCGGGGGCGGAGGGCATGGGAAACACGCCCACCCAGACCTGAGGAAAAAGGATCTAAGCTAGCGCTGAGCAGCAACCTCAGCCTTTCTTTGACCCCTGCGGCTGCATCAATCCCTGACCCCTAATGTGCTAATAGCCCAGCTGGCTCTGGTTGCCAGCGGCCATGGTGGGGAGATGCTGGGCACAGTCGCCCCTGCTCCCTGTATGGGACATTGCACATTGGCTCCTCTGGGCTGCCTGCATTATGGAGTTTCCTAAACAAAGGGGAGATGTGTGTGGCGGGGAGGGTGGGGGGTCATCAGGCAGACCGTTAGGGGTGGGAGGATGGGCTGGAGACATCTGCAGCGTCAGTGCTGGGAAAAGACCTGGGTGGGCAGGGCCGGCTTTAGGAAGTGCGGGGCCCAATTTGAACATTTTTGGCAGGGCCCCGGCAGGGATGACTAAAAAAAAAAAAATAAGTGAAGAAAAAAAGGAAACCTTTCATTTTCTTAGGCCAGTTCCCTGTAAAAAGTACTTGATTAAGGGACGTGCCACAGTAGTATTTTTTGTACCAAAGGGTTACCATACGTCCATATTTTAAAAATTCCTCCCGGATGGCAGTTTAGAACCAAAAGCTGGACATGTCCGTGAAAATACAGATGTATGTTACCTTACCTAAGTTCTTTTCAAAAAGATGGGCTGAACTAGAAATGAGCTCTGTTTCACATGTGAGGTCCCCACACTGCCTGGGGGTGTGCTAGGGTGACCAGATGTCTGATTTTATGGGGACAGTCCCAATTTGGGGTCTTTTTCTTATATATGATCCTATACCCCCACCCATATCCAATTTTCACACTTGCTGTCTGGTCACCCTTAGGGTTGCACATGTATGGGTCCCAGCTTCTTCCCTGCCCCTCTCATTAGCAGATGTCAGGCGTTACTGCCCCTGGGAACTGAGCGGTCACTGGTGGACATGGGGCTGGCCTGGAGGCGGGCAGGCGGCTGGCTGCAGACAGGGCTGGCTGCAGGCAGGGCAGGGGTGCGGGGCTCCTAGCTGCAGACGGCTGGCCTAGCGGCAGGGGCATGGGCGGTGCCGGGCTGGCTGGCAGGGCCCTGCGGCACGGGGTGTGGGGTGCTGGCTGGAGACAGGGGGATGGGTCAGTTGGGGCCGGCTGGTGGGTGAGCAGGCGTAAGGGGTGGCTGCTTCAGGCAGGCCTCAGTGGGAGTGCCAGCGGAGTGATTGGCAGGCCTGGAGACAGTAGAGAGTGGATTGTGCTTGGCAGTGGCTTGCGGCAGGGGTTGCTGGGCGGTGGCTGGAGACAGGACAAGCGCCCAGCGCTCCATGGGGCTGCGTGCGGCATGGATAGAGGGTGCAGGGCTGGCTGCGGGCAGGGTTGGCTGCAGGCACGGGCGGGGTTGTATGCAGGCTGGCTGCGCGACAGGGGTGCAGGTTACAGGGGCGTACAACCTACCCTGTACGGTAAGTGCTCCCTCCTCCTTCTCTCTCCTCCACCAGGGTAGCAGCAGCAGCCCAGGGCTCAGGGGCTATTTAAAGGGCTTGGGGCTCCCCTGCTTCCACTGCCCTAGCCCTTTGAATAGCCGCGGGAGCCCTGGGGAGGTGGCAGGGCTCCGGAGGCTATTTAAAGGGCCGGGGAGGTAGAAGCAAGGGGCCCCCCACACTTTTGAAATAGCCCCCAAGGCTCCAGCAGCGGGGCTCTGGTGGCAATTTAAAGGGCCTGAGGCCCCAGTCCCTGCTTGGAGCCCCAGGCCCTTTAAATTGCCCCCTGGGGAAGCTGGGCCACCCTGGTACAGCGCACTGACAGGGCTTGGGTGCGGGGCCCTTTTAGGCGCGGGGCCCGATTCGGGGGAATTGGTTGAATTGGCCTAAAGCCGGCCCTGTGGGTGGGTCCCTGACAGACCCCCAAAGGCCAGAGCCGGCTAGTCAGGTCTGTATGAAACGAAGCCATAATGGTCATTGTCACCTTCAGCACCTAGAAACCTTACCATCCCGCCTTTGATTTGTGCAGGGGGGGAGGGGTACAGCACTCCTCTGCCCTTGTGTGATGGGGCTGCAAATTGGGTCGTTCCACGACGTCTTTTAAGGAGAAAAGTCATACTGGCGAAAGATGCCGGGCTCACCGCATGGGTGGCTCGGTTTGTCTGGTTAGTCACAGACCAGAGCCAGCAGCAGGCCCAGCGCCACACGTGTATGAGTGAGCGAGCAAGAGGAATTGCTGGAGATCTAATGAGGCCTGGGCCAGAGCAAGCCAAAGGGGCAGGGGTATGTGTGTGACAGTCAACCCCAAGAGATGTCCTCATCCCTGAAGCCCAAGGGAGAGGGAGGGACAAAGCCAGGTGCAGCTCCCCTCCATCGTGCTGCACCAAGGGGCACCACCCTGCCCCGGGGGGCAAGGGGGGGCATGCATCCTGCTGGGTGGTGGTAGTGGGGTTCTGTGTGGGCTGCAGGGGAGCCAGCGGGGCCTGGTCACTCCTCAATGCCACCTTGGGACCAGGGTCCATAGGGCTGGACATGCAGCTGAGTGACAGTGACATATCACCACCCGGTGACAGAGAGTCAGTACTGCAGCCTCCCAGTCACATCCTGGGGAAACTGAAAACTCGGGCCTGCTGTTTGGTCGTTGTGTCTGGCCATGTCTTGGTCTTGTCTGTTCAGGTGTGGCTGCTGGAAGGGCGGCGTCCTGCAGCCCAAACAAGGTGACGCCCATACAGCGATCACACAGCATGAACAGGTGATGCAATTTGACGCTCATGGGCAGTACAGCTGGAGGGTCATAAATATGGTTTGCAGCCCACACCCCCCTCCCAAAAGCTGTGTAAAGACCAGACCTTCTTCACAGCAACTGGGTCCTTGGAAAGGCAAGATTATTCCCTGGATGTGTGCAGTGTGACACAGTCTGTTTTTAATGGCACTTTCAATGAGGATTCAACCTTTTGGATCTAAAATATGCTCTTGCTTGGGCATCCTCCCTGAGCCAGACTGCATCTGCAAACCATGGCAGGATGTGCTGCTCCTTTAGCCCATAGCTGCATGTGTGCAGTTAGTGGCTTACCTCAGTGTCGCATGCTTCATATAGTCAGGGTGTTGGGCTGGGGCTGCAATGTGACCTCACAAAACTCTGCCAGACTCACTTAAATAAGGCATGGTCTTGCCTCAGTCTCTGTAGGTAGTGCTGCTCTAATAGACACAGTATGTTGCAGCTGCTTCATTAGCATGTGCAACGTCCAAGGCGCTCACTGTGTTTTTGGCACAAGAGTCCGTGAGTTCTATTCCCCATGCTGAGCGGACTGCCAGCGCACCTCTGTGCATGCGGCTTGGGGTTGATTATTAGTGCCTGGCAGCGTTTCCTGTGTGGGAAATACAAGGCCTTTAGTCCCTTCCGCGTGCGGCCGGACCCACTGACCTTTGGTGACACTGGCCTGATACACTGCTATATTTTTCATCCTGTTAGGATAACGTGTCTCGCCTCTCAGCCTCCTCACTGGAGTAATTTAAAACTAGCTTGGTCCAAGCACTGGAGAACAATCCTGCACTCCTATCAGTTCCCTTAGCCTCAGCCACAGGCACAGAACCCCTGGGCTCTGATCTAAGCCCTGACACCGACTTTGGCTAGCTCTATTAGCCACACTTTGCCTGAGTTTCTCCTTTGGGAAACTGAGGCGTGTGATTTGGTCGTTGCAGTCTGTGAAGGGCTGTGGAGATATAACACCTTAGGGGGCCTTATCAGGATGTGCGGAGACTGTTATGAACCACTGCCTAAGGGCCCAACGTGGCACAGCCATGAATGAAAAGTTGCTCCCCACCTGCCCCCAAATGGACAGAGCTCAGTATTTCCTGCCTACTTTACAAACGGGGAAGGTAGGGCACAGAACCATCAAAGGTCAAACTTGACTGCTTAGCTAGGCACTGGCTTTCCACTTGGATGCCTAACGTGAGGACCCTAGGTTAGAACATTTTGGCCTGTGGGAGGCGTCCAGCAAGCCGGCGGGAGAGTCAGGAATCGTGCCCTGGTCACGTGGGGTATGAGGGAGCGGTGCTGCCCTCTAGTGAAAGGCTATTGCATCTGCTAAAATACTGCCACAGACTACAAGGGCTATAGGCCAGGGAGAGAGGCATGTGGGTTTTGGATGTGTGCTCACTCTAGTAAGCAGCCAGCCCATTCTCCCCAGCAGGACGGCCTTCTGCTCATCGGGAAATGGACCGGTTTCCAAACTAGCCAGGAATCAGCCTTGTGAGAGCTTTTAGCAAAGTCCAGCGGTGTCACAGGAATTGCCAGCATGGAGCAGACCCGAGGTGCCCCGCGCCCTGTCTTTGACAGCAGCCGCTAACAAAAGCTTCAGAGGAAGACACAGGAACCCCTGCAACTATGGGAGGAACAGCCTGGCCCAACCCCTTAAATAGTTAGAATGACTGAAGCCAGAAGTGTGGAGCTTTATAAGCTCCTCTCATCCTTTACCATAGTGATGCTGCTTCCAAGACATTGTAGCACGCGCTGTTCATGCTCGGCCCTCCCTCCCAGATGCAGATATCCACCAGGGCGTAGACTCGTGCTAACTGAATGCATAACTTTATTAAATAAATGCTTTGCCATGAGAAAAGACAAAGATCAAAGAGTAACATAAATTATACGTTGAATAAATAGTATACAGCAATCTTCACTTTTTAATAAAACGTGAGATTTGTTTTTAAAAGTACAAAACAGAGCATTAAGCTCCTCATCCATTGTCAGTTTTTCACAAACTGCTTTTTTTTTTTCCCCACCAGTACGATTATCTATATGTCTTCTTTACTGGAAAAAACAATAACAAAACAAAAAAACAGAGCTACTGTATGTATGTAAAGCTATAAAAAGCTACTGTAAAATGTGTAGTGAGTATTGCTTAAAGATTAAAAACCAGGCAGGAATCTCGGAATCTGGTGTGTTAACAACTGTACTATAATGGTGGATAACTGCATGTGGACGGGCTGTACCAAGGCCGGCATGGCGTGGCGAGGGGGGCAAGAGGCAGTGCAGTGCACTGGACGACGAGCCAAGGTGCTGGTACGGGGAGGGCTGGAATCAAGGGGAATTGTTGCTTGTTTAAATAGACACACTCCATTAGGGAAAAAACAACCGAAAGAGAGTGTGGAAAATAGTGCAAAATGCTCTTGTACTAGTGGTTTTAAAGTAAGACTGCCTGCTGCAGCCCAGACGTGGAATAACTCTGCGCACCACCATGCCCTTGCCTTGCTTGCAATCTCAACCCTATTAGATCCCCTCCCCCTCCACGCTTGTTTCATTGGCACAGGTTCAGGCTAGAACAACACTGAAAGGTGAAATGTGCCTCAGAGCCCCCGGGGGTTAAGTTGTTACTGGTGGGAGTCTTCCCATCTGGGTTTGCTCGATCCACCATTAAAAAAACCCAAACCGCTCCCCCAAAGCAAATTCCTTTCCTGGGGCAGGGTGGGAGGGTCACCATTTCCCAGGACATGGTGCGATCCCGCTTAGCAAATCTTAGTGCAGTTTTCAAACAGTCCCAGCCCTGGGGAGTATTTATTGATGGCCCTTCTGTGCAGCCAGGCGTCCTCCTCTCTCTGGGCTCAGCCCCGGGCTCCTCCAAAGGGGACCATGCGGCTGTGAGCAATGATGGCAGAGACCCACAGCTCTGGGGCTGTCTCTCCACTGGGTTCCCGGTCCCTTGGCTGGCTCACTTAGACTCTCATTGTGGGGGAAGGGATTCCCTATGCTGATCCCTAGTGGGGAGGGATTGCACCCACCCCCACCCCAGTCACTGTGTGCTTGCTGGAGTCCGAGGGAGCAGAAAGCCTTGGGACAGCCTGAATCTGCTCCAGCCTCAAACCCCTTTCCAGGCCCTCAATGAGTGACGGCAGGCTGCAGAATGCAGGCAGATGGGCAGCTTTAATGCTTTGGGGGCAGGGGGGAGGGTGCTGGGATCCCACTGGCAGCTGTAACATGGGGCAATGGCTGGCTGTGCCTCCCCCCAGGGCTGAGCTCACAGACACACAGGGGATCACTTCAGCAGAGGAGAGAAACTGAGGCAGGAGAGTACTCGCTTTCGGCCAGCTGCAGCGCCCCCAGCTAGCGCCAACCCCCAGAGCCACTCAGGCTGGGGGAACATGCAAACGGTGGCCTGGGGTTGTTCCTCCCATAAGAACTGCCATGGCCGCCCAGTACAAAGGGGTGGGGGCGCCATTCAGGGTTGGGGCAGCAGCCAATGGGACAGGGGACAGCGCTGAGCTGAGAGTCAGCTTGCTGCCACCCGCCCTTTAGCCTGGAGAGCCTTGGAGGGCTTTTCCTAGGCTGCTGAGCCAGGCCCAGCATTTCTCTACTTCCCCCTCCTTCCCCCAGCGTGTGTACAGTGGGGGGATCCCACTGCAGCCATGGAGACAGTCCTTTTCTCGCCCCCCCACTGTAAACGCTGCCAAGAGCACAGAAATGAGGACCAAGTTCTCCCCCCAGTAAAAGCAAAGGGAGCCGTGCTCCTGACTGCAATGGCTTGGGGCTCGACCCTGGGGTAGCCGAGAGCCACATTTAGACTCACCTTTGCCCCATCAATAAAAGGTCTCAGGGTGCGAGCTATAAGGAACAGTTAGGAGGTGACAGCCCCCTCGCCAATAGTTGCCATTCCTAGCTGAGTGCAGAGACGGCGAGACTCCAGCCCAGCCCTGCCTGAACAGGCTTTCGTAGTTTTCAAGTTTCGGGGACTGAACCCACAGCAAGACAAACAAACAAGCAAGGGCGAGAGTGCGCAAGAAGGGAGGAAGGTGGGTACTGGCCTAAAACAGTCAGGACTTGGGGGTCACTTGGGGAAGGTGCGTAGCAGAGGGACTGGCCAAGCCAGGCTGATGGGGGCACTGCCTCCCCGTGCGAGAGCTTTGCTGGCACAGTCGGTCCCTCTTTGGGGTGCACATGGCCCCTGTGCTCTCTTCTCTGCCAGCTACCCCATTCTCCAAGGCTGTGGCTTGCCTATCATGCACACAGTGACCTCCAGACCAAGGTGGGATCACCCTGGGTCTGTTCCTGGGGGCGGGGAGCTGAGCCGGATCAGGTTATAGGTGTGACTTTGGCAAACATCCCCTCTTCTTTCCATTTCCAATGGACTGACCCAGCCCACCAACGCCAAACACCTTGAAACGTTGACCTGTTCGAGCTCCCCGGCTGAACTCGGCCATAGCAGCGTGTGCTCATCTGTCCCTTCAAGTAGCCCAGAGCTTCCAGGACAAGCTGGAGAGATGCCCAGGGCTGCTGGGTGGCCTGGTTTTGATGCTTCATGGGATAGGAGTGGGGGTGGGTCCCAATGGCTGTGCTATCCGTGGCCATGCGTGGAATAAATCCCTGCCTCCTGTAACTCTATTGAGTACCCGGGGGTGGCCCTGCGTCCCCCGCACGTCTGGCTGGCAGGCTGGTAGATGGGAGCAGGGCGAGGGAAAAGTGTCGTGAGCTTTCTGCACCTCCCTGCACTAGAGCGAGGGCTGTGTGTGTGTGTGTGGGTGTGGGTGGAGGGGAGTCCATGGACCATTCTGAGAACCAGGCTGTGGGTGGGCAGAGAGGGGACACATCTCATATGGCAAGGCCCACAGGACGGAGACCCACGGACCTGCGCAGCCAGCCTTGCCCTGGGAAATGGTGCCACCTGGTGATAGGAGAAAGGCGTTTGGGGTGGTTTCTGCTCTCAAATCACTGCCAGTTTCTCAGTCTAAGTCTCCGCTTCCCTCACCTGGGCCTGGTTCCCGGTCACACTGTGGCCCCCCTGCACAATGCCAGGTGCTGCGTCTCCAGCTGGCCCCGGGAGGAAGGGTGGCAAGAGGACACTGCACTGGGGCCAGAGTGTAAGCCAGAGCAGCCCTGAGGTTGCCCTACCTGACCCTGGGGGCTGCCCAGCCCCAGAATACAAGGTGCCCTCTGCCCTGAGCATGTGCCTGGGGAACTGAGAATCAGGCTCCATGAGCACGGCATGCTCTAGTGTTGGGAGCACAGCCTCACAGCACGGACAGGGGGTGCTGGCACACACAGACTCCCTGCCAGTCTCCCGCGGGGTAAAACCCTCTGCTCCGCTCAGCAAAACCAGCAGGGCAACCACTCCCCCCACCACTGGCCAAAGCCTGGTGGGGGAGGGAGCCACCGCCCAGCCCCGGCAATGCCAGGCTCATGCTCCTCTGGGAAGGTTGAGGAAGAAACCCCACAACTCCCGGTCATGCAGTAGCCAGTCTAGCTCGCGGAGATTCCTTGGTTCCCTTTGATCTGCACTAGTGTGTGGTGGGTGTCACGCTGGCTTTCCTGAGGATCAGCCCGCAGCAGGGCCCATCCCAGCTGGCACAGGGAAGAAACCGTCGCACTCTTCAAATCTTTAATTAGCACGCTGCCTGAGCCAGTCGTAGCCTGTGCCAGGATGGGGTGGGGCCTAGCTCTTTCGGTGGGCACGTCCGTACCCTCAGCGACATAGCAATGGATAGTGACAGCTTGAGCACCGGTAGTTCGCCAAAGCAGGGAGTCAGCCAAATGCCCTGTCCTCTTTGCTGCGGAGTCTCGTTGGGAGTGACCTTAACAAAGACCCTTGTCGTGGTGAAAGCAGGGGGGAAAGAAAACGGTCCCAAGAGTTAAAAAATACACAAGTCCAAAGGCTGCAGCGATCTGGCCACGCCTGAAGATGCCGCATGAGTTGGTCAGATCAGTGGCTTCCGTGGTGTGAATCACAACAGCTGATGAGCTGGCCAAACAGTCCTGGCCAAGTTACGGCACTGATCCCACAATAAGCTCTGCCGGGGCCTAGGCGTCTATGGAGCTCCTTGCAGGGGGACAGACTTGACATTTGAATCTTACCATTGCAATAGAAGAAGAGAGAGGTTTGCATTTGGGCAAACGATTCTTTTGATGGGCAGGAACAATATCATTCGTTTTTCCCATCCTGGCAGAGGGTGGTAAAGATTTTTGAGCCTGATACCACAGCCATTTAAGCACAGCTGTCTCTGGGACTGCACCCGTGAGTAAAGTTACACACATGCTAAATTGTTTGCAGGATTGTGTGTGTGTGTGTGGGGGGGGGCCATTCATGTCTACAGGACATAAGAATGGCCAGACTGGGTAAGACCAAAGGTGATTGGTTATCTTCGGGCTGTTTTTTTTTTTTTTTAAAGGAGCCACCAGTATTTTTTACCGGCAGGAGCGGTTATCCCGACTAAAGAAATGCAAACCCGTTTCCAACAACGTTCTAGACCCCGACTGCCCAGAAAGCTGTGCATCTCTCTCTATAGAGATATCAATCAAAGGACTTTTAGTGCCAGTGGAGGGTCAACATTCGCTCTGGCAGTGCCAAACAAGCCAATCAAACGCAAGGGCTGAGCGGTGGACGTGTGCCTCAACGTGGGGCTTTGTCTGGTTTCGCTGGAGACCGTTTAGAAAGTTGCTGGCTAGTCTAAAAACCAAAACAAACGAAAAAAGACACCCTCCCCCATATCAACAAACCAAACCAAACCTACAATAGAAAAGCCCCCAAGTCGATGCCTACGTTGGCGCTGGCTGCGTCCCTGCATGGGGAGTCGAGAGCAGTTTTGGGGGTCTGTACTGGGAAGGTGGTGCCAGTTTGACTTCTGCTTTCCTCTTCTCCGTTAGCCGCCGCCGCCGCCGAGCTGGCAAGGACGGGCTGCAGATTCCGAGGTCCTCAATTTCTTTCGTTTTTCGAAATGAGATGAAAGGGTTCGGAGTCCCGGGGCGTGGGGAGGCGTGGGGGCAGGGGGCGGGGGGGATGGCGCAGGCCCTTCACTCGGTGACGCCGCTGTCGAAGCTGTGACACTGCAGGTCGCCCGCCATGTAATTGGTCCCCGGCAGTTTCAGTCCATACTTGTCCACGCACCAGCACAGCCCGCGCTTCCGCCCCCGGGACGGCTTGCACTGGGGAGGCGAAGAGAGACGCAAAGGGAGGTCAGTGGCAGGCGCGTCACGGGGAAGTAATGACGCAGGGAGCAGAGCCCAGGTCTCAGTGCCACATGGCCGCATGCCGGGAACGAGACGCAGCCGTCATGTCTAATAGGGGGTGCGACCTGGCACCGGTCCGTGACCTCGCCAAAGGCTAGCCCCATGGCTCAGGTGCTGTGCAGGACTCAGGAGAGAGCAGGGTTCGGTTCCTGGCTCTGTGCGACCTTGGGCAAGTCAGCTCAACTCTCTGGGCTTCAGTTCCCACTCTGTGAAATGGGATCAAGAATCTTTCTTTTCTCCCACCCTTTGCCTCGTTTCTCCAGGTGGAGCATGTGCTCTGTCTCTTGCTCTCAGTGTGCAGCATGCCTAGCACAATGGACCCCCTCCTGATTCCCAAGGCCAGGGCCTCCAGGCACTACTGCTAACAAATGATTCAGGGAAGATGCAGCTTCCTGCTAGCTGCTGCATGGGGTGCCTGATGACACTTGACTTGATAGACCTCTCAGGAGCGTGGGTAGTAAGACAGCCCACCACTAACACGACCAGAGGAACCCGGCAGGGTGCGTCTAGGGCACAGCACTGTGGGAAGAACTGACGAACGGACGGCCCGGTTTGTGCACAACGGGTGAGCCCTGGAACCCATGCCCAGGCTCGTGGAAATCCTGGTCGCGGTTTTACATCTGAGCTGAAAGAGGGCAGCCCGAGTGGCCTGACAGCAGTGTTGCCTAGACTGCCAGGCTGGGGCTCCAGGTTGAGTTCTGTTCCTGGCTCTGTCAGTGACCTTGGGCAGGTCACATCACTGCTCTATCCTCATTTTACAGATGGGGAAACCGAGGCACAATGCTCCCCCTCTGCTTGGTGAAGTGCTTTGGGAGCTAAGGACAGGAAGTGCTGTGTAAGAGCTGGGGGCCATCATTAATGTCCCCACACACTATATTGGTTCGACATGGAGCTACCGAGGAGAGCGGCCCTGACAGAATCAGATCCTTGTCGTGGGGAGGGCCATGTCAGTTTCCCCTGGGGGAGCTCACCTGTTTCCTCTTGTAGAATCCCTTCCGGTCGCAGTTGGGAAGGTGAACGGCTCGTGGGATCATTCGTTCACTGGTTTTGATTTCCTGCAGCGAGGCCTCCATCTGCCTGCGGCAAGGGCCCTGCCAGAGGAGCGAGAGGATCAGCGAGAGCCCAGCAAGCCCTGGCCCGCTCACCAACCAAGAGCTGGGAATCCCGCATGCCCCACAAGTCAGTGACCCACTAGGCTCCTGGAAGGGACGGATTTCCCCAGTGCAGGGGTAGGAGAGAGCAGGGCAAAGCCTCATCTCCTGCATGGCAATACGGCCCCCCACTGGGCAACTGTGCCCTTCTCTCTCAGTACCTGCTGCTGGGCGCGCTAGGTGGCGGGCGGGAGGAAAGGGGCAGACAAGGGGAACCCAGCACTCACCAGCTCGAACTCTTGCCTCAGCTCAGGGACGGCAACCCGGGGATGCGCCGTGTTCTCCGCCCCGCCGACAAACTTGGACAAGGTCAGCTTCTTCCTGCGATCCTTCTTCAGGGCCTCGGCCTTGAGCTCGGAGAGGCGCACGTGCTTGCGGTACACCTTGGGCGAGAAGGTCTCCTCCGCCATCTCCGAGGTGGTCGGCTCCTCATGCTCACGGGATTCCCGCTCTGGAGGGGGGACAAAGTAGAGCGACTTCTCCGTGAGCTGCCCATGGAACCTGCAGGGGCCAGCCCTATGTACGCCTCTCGCTGAGTGCCCGGTGCCTTCCCAGCAGGCACGGGGGGAGGGCTGACTAACCCAATGAGAGCCATGCCACTGCAGTGCTTTGGGCACCGTCTCCCCATAAAGGAGGGACCCTTCCTTCCGGCGCGATTCCCCATGAAAGCACCCTCCTGTGACTCTCACAAGACTCAGTCACATTGGGTCAGGGAGTGGTCCCTATAGGTCCCAGGCTGCTGTGTATTGTTACAGCGAACGAAGAGAGGCACAGGCATGTTACCGAATGCGCACACTCTGCCTGTCACATACATGCACAGACAGACGCTGGGACGCGCAGGACAAAGCCACGCCACGAACAGTTTCCACACAGTGCCTGAATTGGCTCAGCTTTGCTGGGGAGAAGCCTTCAGGCTGGGCGGAAAAGCCATCATCTCTTTGGGGCGTGGGGCTCAGAGGGCCAATCCCAATGTGGAGGAGATGGTGGTAGGGATGGCCTGCTTCTCTCCTGCTGCCTTTCATTTGCGCCCAGAGGCAAAATCACCACAGGGTTTGGCAGGCTTAGCTCGAGACAGCAGGTCAGGTCTGGGGGCAGCTGCCAGAGAGATGAAGGGCTCAGGAGGGGAATAGCAGGAGATGCTTTGCATCAGGATTGGGGAGCTTTGGCAGAGCTGGGAGGTTCCTTTTAGGTAGCTGAACACAGGGTCCACCCTAAAACCTCGTGTGTAGCATTGCTGGGGCAGAATGAGTGTCATGGTCCAACCAGAGGGGAGTGCATGTTTGCGGTGGCTAAGTCACCCCCAACAGCGTATATCTAGTCTCTGCAGTGCAGGGGGATCTTTCTGGATGAGTTCTTATTGGGACGATCAGCCTCAAGCTGTGTGTGTGTGTCTGTGCCTAAGTCATCTGCTGTTTCATCCACTGTAGTTACCCCCATATAGGCTGGGAGACCATCTGAACACGTCGCTCCCAAGCAATATGATTTTAACAGCTGGGATGTCAGCAGGGCTCCCAAGTGCTTATATATAGGAGTGCGCCAGTGACAGCCTGTACTTAGCTGACTTGTGACCTTTAATACAGCCACTGGAGTGAAAGAAGGTTATTTCTGGTTCTAGATGTGAATATAGTGCTCCCCTCCAGAGACAGTGGAACCCTGGACCATATTCCCACTGGGCCTGTTCTATTGTAGAGGCCCCTCTGGCAGAGGCAATGGAAAGAGACAGCAAATGCACACTGGGGCAGGGGACAACAGGGGGAAGAATGAAACAGAATCGTTCTGCCTCACTAAGCCAGGAATACAAATATCAACCTACTTAGATGTTCTCATGATGGGGGGGGGGGGGATATGACTCGAATTTGGTCACAATGAACCCAACATGTGCAAAGGATGATCTTTGTGCAAGGAATAAGCCTGCAGATGACCTTGGGGCAGACGGGACGCCAGCCCCATAGAAGACGATTCTGTGACAAGCAGAGACACCCATCGACATAAAGAAAATTATTTTCTGACCTAGCCCAGGTGCAGGTTAGGAAAAGACCAACAAGGGATTTTCACCAGGACCTAATACAGCCACCTCTGGGGTGGAACATTATGTTTAACAGCATATGGCAACACTGCAACAACAGGATACGAGGGGAAGTTTTAAGGGAGGTAGAATATAATGGGAGTTATATTTCAGAGTGCCATTCACAGGCCCTCAGGAGTCTGTCAAGCCAGACAGCAATAAATAACAGTCCAGCCAGCAATCGCTGACCTGGGTACTTGCACTTACAGAAAAGAAGCATTTCACCTGCTGATCAGCAGGTGGCAGCACATGCCTTCAGTTCGCACTTAATGCAAGGCAAAACCCTGCAAAATCATCACAGGGGTTTTATAAGGGCGGGAGGGTCTCAGAATTGGTGTGCTGGAGGGTGGGAACTCAGACCCTGTGGTCCTTACAGCTGTCAGTCCAGGCCTCCCACACCCACACCCACTTCACAATTTCAATCACTGCCAAGTCGAACTTTTCCTCTCCCAGCTCTGAGAAAAACCAAATATGCTACCTGGCAAAGTCAAGTGTCCCAGCCTAGGAGCTACTCACATGCATTATCCAAAGGCATGCAATGAACCCGATCAGGGCTGGGCAAATCCTATTACAGCCTCTCAGGATCGTACTCAAACCTGCTGGATTCAACACAGCCTGATGTACCTTCTTCAGTCCTGACAGGGTTCCCATCATCCCTGCATCTAATGCCTCACAACACTTGCGAGGCAGGGCACTGTTGTTATGCCCATTGTACAGATGGGGAAACCGAGGCACAGAAATCTGCCCACGCTCACACAGGAAGTCTCTGGCAGAAGGAGGAACTGATGCAAAGTCTTCCAAGTCCCAGATTTGCACCCTAACCACCAAGCCATCCTCCCTCTCTCTCATTCTGTGAGGCCCAAGGCTTATCTGTGCACTCAGGTTCTCTCAGGTGCAGATGATGTGTTTTTGCTTGTTGGAGGAAACAAATGTATTGATTAAATAAAACATGAAAAGATCACACCTGGAAGAATGAACCAGTTGGGAAACAGGAGCCGGTCAGTTGCCTGGTCTGTGTCTTGTCAGTTAAAATGACCAGCCAGCAGCCACTAGTCGCTAGATGTTGGTGTTTAGGTTTTCACCAGGAAATGCGGCGGTTTTACACTGATGTCTTCTCATTCGCCAGATCATGCAAATGAATACCCTACTCTGCCAACAGTATTAACCATACTTACACCCTGGGCATAAATGACGTCTCTTTGTACAAAGTGATCCCCCTCACCAGGCCAACGGAGAAGCCGGGCAGAAAAGCAGCATGTACCACAGCATAACGCTCCCGTCTTCAACCTCAAGCCACCCCCATTGACTGCACAAGGCATTGGATTGAGCCCTCAGACCACAGAACATCAGCCTGGGAAAGCAAGTAAGAAGCGAGGCGGTGCAACGTGAGATCCACTTGGTGCGGCATCCTACCTCTGGCAGCGCCCAAGCCCTGATATGCCAGAGCAAGGAAGAACCCCTCCCACAACGCCCCTGGCCAATTGTGCCGTATTACTCCACGGAAGGAAACGTTCTTTCTGAAAACCCAGCTGATGTTTGGATTACGTCCTGAAGAATGGGGATTGACGACGCTGGTCGTTTTTAGCCCAGCTTGCGTCAGTGCAGAAGCTAGTCTCATTCACCTGGGTCAGGCCACCGGACGAGGCAGAGCGAGGCAGCGGAACATAGGGGGGAGACTGAAAGGCAGGGCAGCGGCTGGGAGACGGGCGTGAGCACCGCCACTCTCATTACATGTCCCAGGAATGTTTCTGAAGAGCATTACCGCCCTCACCGTTCTCGGTCTTCCAGTCACCAGCTGCATCAGCATCGTCGGCTTTAAAAACTTGTTTTGGACATTGGGCCCTGGTACTGGTGCTCAGCTCCTGCTGGAATCGTGTGAGCACCATGATCCCACGCCCACTGAATACTCAGCTATAATAGTAAGTGTGGGGGGGAGAGCCAGCTGAAAACTAACATCTCTTTCCTAGTATGCAGCTGTTTTTAGAATGAACAGTTCAGATTGAATTTTTCCTTTAAAAACATATAACCCTAATAAATAACCCTACAATAACAAAGCAGGGTGTACAGCCTGGCATTTTGTGCAACCCTACAATAACAAAGCAGGGTGTACAGCCCAGCGCTCAGGCCAGCCTGCCCTACTGTCTGTACAGTGTCGGCTACCGAGATAATCATGAACTGGGAGCCTGGGTCCTGGATCTTCCTAAACTGTGCCACGTGGATTTTGGTTTTGGGGGGGATCTGGTGGCCACTCAAGAAAATGACCTGGTCCAGCTCGAATGCAGCATTCCTCTCTTTTCTGAAGGGGCTGCCAGTGGCACAGGTATGACCAGGGAGAAGCCATATAATGACACCAACAGAGCACTTTGTTTCTGCTTGCTGTAATTTGTAATTCTGCAAACCTGGAATTTAGCTGCAAGCCAGAGTAGTAAGTGGATGGCCCAGTTCTGATCCCTTTTAGGAGGTAGGGGAGAGATGGAAGATGTGAGCAGATGCCCTGGAAAGGGAATGGATTTGAGGGGTGCATGGCTGGCAGCCTGGCACTTCCCAAACTGATTTACACCTGTCTAGCTCCTGACACCCTTAGAGTTGGTCTTCCATATTCCCCAGAGCATTATCTTGCTTCGATCAACACCCTGGCGTCCTCTGATCTCCACTGCACCCAAAGCTGGATCTCAGTCACTGTGATGATAAGCTTACTTCTCGGTCAGCCTCGTCTTCCTATTCCCCCCCAGACATGGTTCAGTTTGTGCAAAACCACTGCCCAGCTGACGAAGCTTTGACAAAAGACATCAGGTCTCACTTTAGTGGAGTCTTTGCCTGCCAGAGGGGAGGGTGGGAGCCCGTAAATCCGGGAGAGCTGGTTGTGTTTTCAATCCACTGATCCACCTCTTGGAGCCTACGGCAGGGGGCTCCCCAGCTCCAGAAATCCAAGGACGGTTCCCTAGCTCCTGCTTTCTAGAGTTACTCATGAGGCTGGCGTCCCAGTTGGGAAGGGAGGACCAAGCAGTGCCCAGGGTTGGGGGAGGGTGGTGAGGAGAGCTGCCAGACCCCCCCTCGCCTCTCCTCCCCAAACAGGAGCTCAGTGGGATCCTGCCAGGGATCATGTATTCCTTGGCTGGACCATTAGGGAGCGACTTGTATCCAGCGGCGTGCACACTCCCGGCCCAGGCTGCGTTACGGATACAGCCTCTTGCTGTCACCCAATCCCTCTCCTCGCTCCGGCCGAGAGAACCTGAGCTGGGCTCTGCAATCGGGATAAGATGCCGACGTCAGCGACACATTAACGCCTGCCGAAAGCCTCCGCCCACCGAAACCTGCTCCGTTAACCCCCAGACAGGCTGGGACTGAACAAGACCCAGGAGTTCCGCAGTTCTGCTCCCAAAAGACGGAGCGTCCCCGGATGAGCATGCAGGAGCCTAACAGCTCAGGAAGGAGACTCACGTTTGTCTCCTACTCCAGCAGGACCTGCCCCAACCCCAGCACAGCAGCACAGGCCAACCTCTAAGCAGCTTGCCAGCCCCGAGGATTCAGTTAGTCTGATTGCCTTTTGCAGAGGCAGGAAATGCTAACCTTTCCCACCATTTTACCCTTGGAAAGTGCTGTTGGGACCCAGGGAAGGAAGATGCTGCTGGGGGCAAGGACTGGCCTATTTGTTCCTAGTTGGGGCTCCTTGCGAGGTTGCCCAGTGCAGGGAGGCAGCTTAATTAAATACAAACATTGTGGACGAGTGCGGAGAGAGCCAACAATTCTGAAATGTAGGCGGAGCTTGGGACGGTGGGTGGAGTTGAATACAGCATCACCTACTATGCCCCATCTCCACTGGGACCCCTATGCACTCAGTGGGCCCCATTCTTAGTTACCCCTTGGAGCAGGAAAGGTAGGGGGAAAAAGTTGCTTTAAGCAACCTTTGTGCTCCTTGAATTCTAGGACTGCCTGGTGACTGACAAGTTAGAACAGCCTCAGGGCTGCTCTAAACTGTGCTCTGCTCCCCTTAACCTCCCATGGGCCCTGGTAAGCAGAGAACAGCCATAGTGCCATGCACTCCTGCCCCCTGTGCAGCGGGCTGAGAGCAGGACCAGTTTAACAACAGCAATCATTAACAACAGCTACACATCACAACTGACAAACTACTGTCGCTTCTAACCCAGCCTGGATTTGAATCCGTGTTCATGATGCGGGTAAGGCTCGGGAGCCCATAACCATGTCCCTGAGCCATTTGATCTAACCCAGCTGCAAGGTCTGAGCCTGTGTTTGAGGTACACAGGCAATAGGCCCTATCTCAGTGTAACACTGACAGACTCCGGTCATCGGCAGGCAGGACTGAACCTGGGACCTCTGGAGCTAAATGCATGAATCTCTACTCCATGACCTAAAAGCCACATGGCCCACGTGTAGAGCAGAGGCTGTAGCAGACTCACTAATCTCTAAGTAGTCTCAGTGCCACAGATCACCACGCCCAGGAGGTGTGCAGGTTTCAAATCAATCCAATCACCTGGCAGGGTTTTTCCTTTTGCTGTGAAAGCGAAGGGCATGAGGGACTGCACAGAACCTGTTGGAGGCTGCTGGGATCAGGTAGGAGGCAGAGAACTTGTACAACCAGATGATAATGACTTAACAATAACAGGCTGCTTAGGAAACCCTGGCAGGCGGGACGGGCCCCGTAATGACAGCGGTTGTGTGAACAAATGACCCCGTTCCTCAGGGAGCTGGAGGGGAGAGGAGAGTAGGTGGCAGACAGGGAAGCTGGTCAGCATGAGGCCTTCCGCCTTAGGGTTCCCACTCAGGCCCAATGCCCCGATGAAGTCACCTGGTGATCTCAGTTCCTTGGCATGCCCCCACAGATCAGGGGCCCCAGCCTCCAGCCAGGCACACTGAGCTCAGCTTCAGCATCCTTTGGCACAAGCAGGAGTGAGAGAGGCCAGGGCCTGAGCCAGCTCTCAGGGACCTCGTCCTTCTAAGCAAGAGGGACGGCTCAAGTCGGACGTGATCAGCTGCCACGGGCTTTGGGCTTGGTAAGAGTGAGTGGCAGAGTTCTGGGCTGCAGGGGACTCTCAGAGGGACTGCCAAGGGTCAGTGCCAGGATCTACTGCACTGCGTGTGGAGCGCATCAGTGATGTTTGTTTGCAGATAAGACTAAACTGAGAGGACTCGCACGCAGCAATGTGGACAGAACCCCCCCCCCCAAAGGGGGGGGAGCAGATTAGAAACATGGGCAGCTTCAGCTGGAATGACTGACGCAAAGCCACCTAGGGAATACAATCTGAAACATCCGTCCCCGCTGGGAGGGAGCAAGCTGAGAAATAGTGATGCTGAACGTGTCCCAGGGTGCAAGTGGAGCACACATCCGATGCAAGTTTGCAATGTGATATATGGCTGCAGAAAAGAGCAATTTTCGAATCACAGAATATCAGGTTGGAAGGGCCCTCAGGAGGTATCTAGTCCAACCCCCTGCTCCAAGCAGGACCAACAGCAACTAAATCATCCCAGCCAGGGCTTTGTCAAGCCTGACCTTAAAAACCTCTAAGGAAGGAGATTCCATCACGTCCCTAGGGAACCTATTCCAGTGCTTCACCATCCTCCTAGTGAAATAGTGTTTCCTAATATCCAACCTAGACCTCCCCCACTGCAACTTGAGACCATTGCTCCTTGTTCTGGCATCTGGGACCACTGAGAATGGCCGAGCTCCAGCCTCTTTGGAACCCCACAAAAACATCACAACAACATTGCATCATGGAGCAAGATGACCGTCCCTTCCTCTGGCAATGTTTTGCTCTGTTTGGTGCACCCCCTTAAAAGAAGGGTATTGCTCACCAGATGGCCACTCAGAGAAGGGCAGCAAACGTGGTCAGGGGACTGGATGGACTGAACTATGGGCCAACGTTTGGCCTACTTTAGCCAAGTGGTGAATCAACAGGACACATCATAGCAGCCTACAAATATCTGCAGCATGAACAGCCAGAGGATGATTTCAGGTGGCTCTCAGGGGTCTAACTAGAAGTGATGGAAGAGGTAATATTTAGGCTAGATATCACAGATACTTCACCGATACAATGTGATGTGTGACCTTGTCTCCCGAGTCATCATTTCAGACCATTAGAACTAGATTAGAATAACGCACTGGAGCAGGTACTGTAAGCAACGACCCTGCGATGGTTTGGAGAATGGCTGGAGGATCTCCTAGCTCTTCTCCATCTCTCGGTTCGATGAGCCCACAAGCTCAGAATCCGGCACCAACATTCTAGCACACTAGACCCAGTTGGGGAAACCCAGGCTGAGCCATCTGTCAATCCCAGCTGCACGAAGCTGTGACACAAAAGGCTTGCCCTTCCCCTTCCAGAGGAGCTATTTGGGCCAGTGGCACATTGGGACCTTCTCAACCAATCAGCGTCTCCCCTCTGCACCAACACGCTGGAGAAGACTCTGCTGAGTCAGCTGCTGCTCGCCTGTAGGGAGTAACTATGTGTGACAAAGGACAGGAAGGTGTTTTACACCAGTGCTACTACCCGGCTGTTCTAAAACAAATGGGATTGATTTGAAATGCAGGCCTGGGAGCGCATTAACCCAATGACCGTGATGCACCTGGGCTGAGCCGGAGAAGAAGGCAGCTTAGTTTAGTGCCTGGGAAAGGTGCACCCAGGGGAACGACTTCATTTAGACCTGCATTTTTCAGTCTGCATTACAAGTGCAGGCCCGATCGGTGCAGGCAGAGGGTCAAATCACTAGCTTAGCATGATCTGTCTGTGATGCTCATGTGTTTCTGTCACTGGGAGAGGTAAAATAGTCCCTGCAATATACTTTTGTTATTGGCGGCGTAGGGATACAGTGGTAGAGTGTGTTGTAACTCCCTTTATTCAACCACACAAGTATTTTAACTGCCTGTAATAACTTAGGAGTCCCACAAAGGCTTACGCAGGTGAAAATCCATGCACTCACTCAAACAGTCCCACTGACTTCATGAGTAAGTGTTTGCAGTATTGGTCACCGAATGCTCCTAAAGCCATCACAGGTGCTAGTCCTCAGTGAGGCCAACAAAATAAAACCCCTGTGGCATTCCTAGTGCAAGCCATTTTTGAGCTAGGATGAGCCACAAATATCAAACAAATAAAACAGTTAGGAAGCTTTCCAAAGAATGAAAACACTGAAGGTAAGAATTCCCTCCGCCATAATTTGATGAAGGTCCATTGACTTCAGCCACGCAGTGTGGATTTAAACCAGCTGAGGATCTGGCCTCTAGTGTAAATACTCCTCTCTCTCAATTGCCTTGGTTCATTGGCCTTGTGCTTTCTAAAAGCAATTTGACTCAGGCATCAGACCACACAAGGGAACGGCAGGTGGACTGGATTGGATTTGGTGAGGCTACAGTGGGCTGTGGGGGAAGAGCTATTTCAAAATCAGGCTTACAATAGGAAGCTGCAGTAGCTTCAGTCTTGATGATGGAGAGATTAGCAGTTCTCCAGATGGGGATTTCTCCATGACCTCTGGAACTACAGAAGATGCAGAGGCATGAACAGAGGGAGAGCAGATAGGCAGCTAAATTCAATATTGTCAGGACCGGTATTTTTGTTTCCATGATCAGAGGTTAAAATGGTTAACTCTCTCTGCACCCCCTTCCACCAGACACAGACCATAGGTGGAGAAATTAACAAGTCCTTCCCTTACCCATCCTCCAAGGGATTCCAAGCAGCAAGGAGGGAGATGGGGAAAAGAGAGAGAAACACTCTTCTAGAAAATGATTTGTAAACAGCCCCATGAATTGCTTGGTGGTAACGGGCACCAGAAGGTCGGAATCAGAGGTGCCGACATCTCCTCATGGCTGTGTTTATTGGTAACAAAAAAGTTTCAAAACTTTACGCGAAAAATGGGAACGTGAGACTCTTCCCTGAGGACAGCCTAGCATTCCAGGCCCTGAGCTGCCAGGAGTCTGGCCCCAGGAGACAACCCCAAAGCGGGAATGAGCTCCCCTAAAAAAATCTCAGCTGCATTGCTATGAAGGGGGTACGGCAGGTTGGAACAGGACCCTAACAAACATCACACAGCAAGGGTCAGAAATCATTCCTCAGGCCCTGGTGCCAGATGACTCAACAGGAGAGGCATGGGGCGGAGCTGTGAGTTTGGGACGGTTAGTAACTCTGTTCTCTCTGGCTAGCTGGAGCCTTCCCTAAGGCTCAGTTGGAGCCCGGCTCACTTTGCTGCAGCCTGATAGAAACGTGCATGTACGTTCTGCTGAAATGACAGCACTGTTAGAACATAAATCAGAGTTAATGAAACAAAACCAAGTCAGGCCCAACGAAGCATAACAAGGAAGGGCCTAGAGGCTAAGGGGAAAAAGAGACCTTTACCAGAAAATACAACAGTATTCGGGAGTGAGGATCCCAGACACTAGAGATTCCAGGGGTAGGACTGCAGAAGTTTTGGCTATTGCTGTAGAATAGGGGAGTGGTTTTGCCCAAGGCCAATGTTCAGATAAAGGGGAGATCTTTGTTATTTTCCAAGTGGGTAGAAGAGGGGACTCTAGAGTTGGGGATCTGCTCCATTACAGATGCTGAACTCCCTTTTAAATACAGCTGCATGAGAGGTAGCCACAAAACTCTAGAACAGTGGTTCTCAAACGGTTTTAATGGAGTCACCAGGGCTGGCATTAGACCTGCTGGGGCCCAGGGCCGAAGCCCGAGCCCTGGGCAGCAGGACTCAGGCTTCGGCTTCTGTCCTGGGCGGTGGGGCTCAGATTACAGCTCCCCCCACCCGAGGCTGAAGCCCTTGGGCTTCGGCTTTGGTCTCCCCACCCAGGGTGGCAGGGCTCAGACGGGCTCAGGTTTCAGTCCCCCGCTCCTGAGGTCGCGTAGTAATTTTTATTGTCGGAAGGGGGTCGTGGAGCAATGAAGTTTGAGAACCCCTGGTCTAGAAAAAGCTCTGGGGATTGGTAATAGGATAGGGGGCCTTTCACCTCCAGGACTCTGGTTTGATTCCAAGGCAGGCAAGTAGTGAGTGAAAGCTGTTATCATCTGACAGCTGTTCCGTGGCCTAGTAGAAATGAGCAGGGGAGGTAGAAGAGGGGGTGGGTGGGGAATCACGAGCCTGTTCCTGGTGGACATGTCTCCACATCACAAAATCCAGCATTTCTAATACATTGGGGCCCTTGTTGCCAGCCTGAGCAGAGAAGCCAAGCACTCAATGGGCCATGGAGACTGAACCTTTGTGTCATCCCTAAAGGGGTGAGGTGCATTGGAAGGGGACTGCATGGAGGAATCTTGTGCTGGTTTGAGGACAAATAGAGGGAGGATTTCAGTCTTTCGCGCCGTCACCTTTCACCAGCACTATCAAGAAGGAGGGCAAAGAGAAGAGCGAGCACAATCGTTGTCAAACTGCAGAAGAAACGGGCGGATGCATGTGTTGGAAGAGAGAAAGTAAAACCCAACGAGAAACTTAACCTAGTGACTTGTGCCTTCAGCATCTGAACCACACAGGACTCCACTCTGGGACTCCAGCCTGATTCTCAAGGATGTCCCTCGAGTCGGGTGGAAAAGATCGGTTGAATGATCCGCTCCCACCTCTGCACTAGCATGAGATTGTGCTGCTCAGTATTTAACGTTGCAAGCAACCAGCTTTCTGCCTCTTCCTTTGGGAAACTATTCTACTCTCTAATAGATCTCATCAGCAGGAAATCGCTCAGCCAATTTAATCCTTTTACTACTCACTCTGCTCCTGGCTGCTACCCTAGGCAATTCCTCTCCCAGGTTGATGCTTACTCCCTTCCTTTATGGCAGACTGAAACCTCTGCTTCCCAAGCCAGATTTGAACCTGCACCCCCAATCCTTCCTAGCACTTTCCTTGTCTGTGCTACAACCCCCCAAAACATAAGAGACATGGATGCAATGCCTTCCTCTGACACAGACTCCCTGTGTGACCTTGGCATGTCACTTACTCTCTCCATCCTTCCGTTCCCCCATGAACGGGCAGTGAATACAGAGGATGAATACAGAGACAGAGTCTAAAGATGGATGGGACCACTGTGAGGATCTAGTCTGACCTCCTGCGTAGCACAGGCCACGGGACTTCCCCGAAATACCTCCTGTTTGAACTAGAGCAGGTCTTCTAGAAAAACATCAAACCTTGTTTAAAAAACTGCCAGGGATGGAGACTTCCCCGTGAGATCAAAGATTGTGAGTGGGTCCCATGCTGTGGTGATAGGGGCCATGTACATACCTGTGCTAGATAACCCCAGTACCCAGGCCACGTTCCAGGGCCGATATCCCAGCTCTTCTAAAAAATGCCTTTGGATGGTGAACGGCCGCAGCCGGATGGAACCGTGGGAGAGAGAGAGCACTGCATGCAGCACAATGTCCATAACACAGCGACTCCGGGCCGCATCACCAGTGCCATTTCTCACAGCACAGCGCCCCCTAGCACAGTGCTAGGGAACTGGCGCAGTACCAACTCCCTGCTATTTCCAACCTGGCACTAGATTCAGTACTGGTTCTCAAGGAGGGGGTGTCACCCACTGCGCCCCACCACCACTTCTAGCACCACGAGAGGGTCTCTCATCCCTACACTGGCCCAATCCAGCTCATGAGGGCTGGTGGGAATGACACAACCCATTGTCTGGCTGTATGACTGCAGAGGTCACGTGGATACAGGCAGGTGGCTGGAGACCCACAGGAGTTGAAAGGGAAGGGAAAAATATCCATTGTGTTGATTCATCCTTTGCCGACCACAGGATATTTTTAATCACCGTTTCATCCTTACTATGCTGGGCGCTGGCCAATCCATAAAGTACCACTTTGGGCTCCTGGCTAGTGAACCCACACAAGGGGGCCCCATAATTTGTCCTTAAGCACGCACAGTCGTCTGTTACATCAGGTAGGAAGATGTCTCACTAGGCTACCGCTGTATAACATGACACATTGTTTGGCCAATTAGTACAAAGGAGAAGTCATACTAGCTGAGATTTTTCATCCATTAGGTCAGCTACCTGCCTCCGGTAATAACTTATATCTGATACTTCACAGCAAGGCAACTCCTGTTCCCCCAAAACCCCAGCACCCCAACAATCCATAATGCACTTAGCTGTTTGTATCAAGCTGTATAGTGAGGAACACAACTCTTTCTTGCTATCCGGAGGAGAACATCTTATACCCTGAAGCCTGAGAACAGAACACCCATACATTATTACCAGGCCCTCATTGGTCATAAAATTATCCAATAGAATGATTGGAAAGGACACTTTTTTTTTTATACTGCTCCTCCATAAAAATCTGCATAACTTATTGAATTTAGCAAAGTGTTCTATGTTCAAACTGTGCCTCTTTCTATGACCTTAGAGGCCATGAAGCAGTTTGTATGACTGCATTATGTGCTACACAATTGTGTACAAAGAGTCTATCCACATGCATTGTTTCCAAATGAGATCAAAAATCATATGACAATAACAGATTTTACCAGCAACACCTACATTTGTTAAAATCATTTTTAGAAATTTTAAAACAAAATTAATTTTCCACTAAGATTCTTGTGTACTTTTTGCATTTCTTGGGGCTTAAAAATGAAAACCAGCTAGTCAGTTTCACTTTTGCCTCAAGACATTTTCAGTTTCACTGTCTGGTTCTCATGTCCTAAGGCAAGGTGGTGGTGTTTGGGTTATTAAAAGGGAGCAGAAGGATTGTTTAAAAAAACAGATTCCACTTGAATTAAACAAACAAATGATTAAAGCCAAAACAAATCAAATGGAAACATTTGTGCTGGTTTTATAAAATCAATTTTTTGGACCAAATTTGACTAAAAAGTGCCTCTTCAAGCTCAATCTATGATGCTAGCTCAGTAATTACTGCATTCCATACCTATCAGACTGACCTTCTCCACCTTAAAAAACACCCAGACTGGTTATCCCCATCAGCAAAGCTAAAACAATCACACCAGGCACAGTTCTCTTGGGATAGAACTTTCACCACTCACCAGGTGTTGTGAGCCTTAATTAATGCTTGAACAGCCAGTTGAAATCCTTGGAAGAACAAAAGTGTTAGGGAAAAACTAAGTATCGTTATTAGAGTTGTAAGCAGAGTCAGGATGAGCTGTATCCTTACGTCTGGTGGTGAATTGTAGGGAGTGTGGAAAGAATGTCAAGAATCTCAAAAGGTGAGGACAGATTTGCATTGGCATCCACCGTCAACTTAGCATAAGCCCACAGCAGCTTGGGATGGTGATTTTAACAGCTCTGGGATCCCCAATTTCTTTGTTATTGGGGCAGGAGAAAAAAAAAAGTTTGTCACCATGATTGTGTGAATGGGGAGCTGTGGGACTGCTTTGTGACAGAAATGTCTCAACCTCAGTTGGGTGGTACTTGCTAGACAAGGGACATGGGTTTCAAAACCCACTGAATGGAGAGAGGGTGGGGGTAGGTATCTGTGCCTGGTAGGGTAGGTGCCTTATGGAGCCAGATGCACTAGTTCCACCTCTCCACTGTGGAATGTCAGAGTTGACTTTTTATTCCCCTAAGAATCTAGATACAGGTTACTGAGCTGAACTCACTTTGGGCTAATGGGGCACTAGCACTGGGGCTCCCCTACTATGTGCTGAGATCACTAAGAGCTGAAATTACTGAGCTGGGAGCACCGAGTGCTGTGCTAACTAGTGGGGGAGCCTGAAGCTATACTGTGGAACAGAGCAGCTGGCGGAGTGGAGCAGTTTGTGGGGATGGCTGGAGTGGACCATGGGACAGCTGGTGGAGCGGAGCGGCTGGCAGAGTGGAGTAACTGTGGAACGGGTGGAGCAGCCCACAGAGCGAGCGGAGCCGAGCAGTTTGCAGGGACAACTGGAGCAGCTCATGGGGCAGCTGGTGGAGCGGAGCAGTTTGTGAGGACGGCTGGAGGAACAGAGTGGAGTGGCTGGTAAGGCGGAGCAGTTTGTGGAGAAGGCGGAAGCAGAACCCACGGAGATGCAGGGCAGTTGGCCCTGGACCATGTAAGGTGCCCCTTTCACCCAGGCTGGGGGGAGGGACCTCTACAGATAGACTCTTGAATTCTGGGGTGGCATTGACCAGAGACTTTTGGGTTGTTGGACTTTGGAGTGATTGGACTTAAGACCCTAAGGGGTAAAGGACATTGCCAAATGTATTTGGGGAGTGGTTATGGTTTGTGTTATAACTCTGTTTGTGGTGTTTCTCCAAAGGGATGCCGCATTGATTCCTTCCTTTATTAAAAAGATTTTGCTACACTCAGACTCCGTGCTTGCGAGAGGGGAAGTATTGCCTCCTAGAGGCGCCCAGGAGGGTGTGGTATGTAAGTGTCCCAGGTCACTGGGTGGGGGCTCGAGCCGGCTATGCATTGTGTTACTGAAACGGAACCCCTGAATACTGAACCCGGCCTTTGTTGCTGCCAACTCAGAGGGGCAGAAGTGTTACAGAATATTGTTTGCAAGTAGGCTTGATCCTTTAAACCCTCTGCATGTGGAATTCCCACTGACTTCCCCAGGAGTCACCTATAGGGGGAATTAAGTTTTGAGTGTTATCTACTCCAAGAGGGCCCCTACCTTTAAAAATGTTATGGCTGTGACTGCTTGCCTATAGATTCATAGATTCCAAGCGTAGGTGCTGGAACTACGCTTGGAATCTATGCTGCCGCACCCTCTGGTTTGAAGTAATTTCCATTATATACAGGATTTACAGTTTGGTTCAATGGCTCTCAGTACCCCCACTATATACATTGTTCCACCTCCCCTGATTCCAAGACCAGAACTGACTTGCTGCATAACACAGACAAGAGCACTTTCTCAGACCTATTCCTAGAGCCGATCTTTCAGGAAAACACCCAGTCTCAATTTAATAAATTGTAGACCTCTGTGTCTGTGTGCACGGACCAGGGCTTTGCATGAACAAACAGGTAGCCCTGCAAATTCTACTCATGCAAATTTTGGAGGCCTAGCGTGAACTTAACCTGTCACTAGCATCTGTCACCGGATGGCCAAATTCTTGCCACAAGTGCAGCTATTTGCTTCAGCTTGAGTTTGTAGAGCTGTATCAGCAGGAAGCTGGTGACTGCGTAACAGGCAGAACTAGTCTGAAGCAGGCACCGATGAAAACAGAAAGTGACAAGGAATTCAGAGTCATTTTCTGAAAGATCAACCTCCCAGCGGGTGAATTTGAACATACAGACCTTTAGAGGGCCGTGGATTTCAGCGAGCATATTATCCTGCCACCTGCAGGAACAAATTACAAGCAGCTGAACGGAAATAAACACCAGCGCCCCCTTAGATCATCAGCATCAAAGAGCTAGGTAAAAAGTAACATCTGACTGAGATTTGCCCTGGCCACTGACACCTGCTGAAGGTCTATGGCCCTGGATGGTTCCTTTCCATCTCATGGCCAATGTTCAATGAGCTTGTCAGTCTCAAAGGACAGGTATTGACATCAGCTGCCCCTCGAGCACCGAGACCTGGGATTAGACCATCCCCGTCTCCCGGCTAGACATGGTCTGTGTAGCTGAGGGGGCAGCGGATGCCTGCTTTGCTGCTGCCCATACAGGACCTGACCTGAGACTAAAGAGACAATTTCAGTCTCTAGGTGACATCTTTTACCTGCATTATGTACACCTGCAGATTATTACTGCATATCCAGCCACATATTATTCTGGTTGGCAAATGTATAATTGATACCCCCACGGCATCTTCGCTTCCTCCTCCTCAGCATCTCCATGCTCTCTGTTCTCACCAGCCCTCTCCTCTCCTCTTCCCAACATCCACATCACTGCCCTCGCGCCAGTATAAAAATGCATCTGCCACAGTCATGAAATCCCTCTGCTGGCTTTCCCATGCCGAGTTCAAGCTCCACGGCTTCGCTTCCTAGGGTCTTGACAGCTTCCCTTCCTTCTCCACACTTGTCTCTTGCTGCAGCACCCGGCCTCATCAGCTCCACCACTGAGGTCAAGATTCCCTCACCACAGCCATCTCTCTCTTTTTTGTCTGCCACCTCTTTGGTTGGAACAACTTCCCTGGACAGACACCTGCACCCATTCCCACTAATCCCTCTGCTTAACCCACCCTCTTACCGTCAGACCTCCAAACTCTCAGTGGCTAGAGAGAGAGGCCAGCAGGGGATCCGTGCTATTTATTTAGTTTAGAAAAAATCTTATTATGATTTCAGCTCCATCCAGTTGTGCCCAGAGCTGGACGAGATAACCACAAGGTCTTGCTGCTGCTGCTGCCGCCTTTAGCCGCTCTCCCCCTTCCCTTCTGTTGTTTGTTGCACTCCCTTGTGTCTTGTCTTGAACTAGATTGTGAGCACTTCGGGCTGGGGGCTCTTCTTCCTATGCATTTGGACAGCACCGAGCGCCTAGCCCCATGGGGCCCCAATTCAGCAGGGGCTTCCGGGGGCTACCTTAAATACAGATATTAAATATTAAAAGTAATGCACACAGTGCTTCTCTATTTGTCTTACTGCACATATGAGTGAATGTATATGTGCAGATTTCTACAGAATACTATATAGTCCCATACATATCTGAGTAGCTATGCATAGGTGTGGGCAAGTAAAGACACATTTCATATACGTAATAATACAATGAGATACAGGTATACCCAGATGTAATGGGTGCATTCGGGGTGTGTCCTGGCTTCCTTTACACCTCTCTAGTTCCCTGTTGACTTCAACAGGGTTGGAAGGTGTTTGGTAAGCGAGGCCAAAGAGGGCATTTCTATTGGCTGTGCTGTACAGGCTGGTGTGACTCTTCCTTCCTCTTTACTCCCTAATAGAACAGGGAGCCCTGGAAATCCTACTCAAGATCATAGGAACTGCCACCCCGGAATGGGCCTCTTCCCCGGCTCTCCTGCCTCTGATAGAGACTCTCGTGGAAAATGGGAAGCCTCATAAAGATACCCCGTCGCTGCCGTCAGGTAAAACTTTCAGTGGACATAAGGAGAAACCAGAGTGCTGAGTATTGTCAGACAGGTGCCTGGTTTCCACGGAGCAGATTAGGCCATCTTGGGGCTTCTCTTCTCTTTATCAGTGCAGACGGGCTATAAATATACGTCTCCTAACTATATCTACAATATACTTAGGAACGGTACAGAGGTGAGCTTAACCTAAGTCAGCAAAGAACCTACAACAGTATCTATCCCCCCTTCTTCCGGTCCCCATGTGTGTTTTCCTATGCCCTGATCCTGCAAACACTTAAAGCATATGAGTGACTTTATTCACGTGTTTGACATGACGGTAAGACTACTCACGAGGTTAAAGTATGCCTGTGCTTAAGTCTTTGCATGGCCAGGGCCCTTGACTTTCCTCTAGATTCCCTCAAACTTGCTTAGGCCCACTTAGATAGGGTCAGATTCTGCTCTCAGTTCCAGTCATATAAAACTGGAGTAACTCCATTGCTGTCAGTGGAGTTACACCAGATTAACGGCAGTGCAAGACAGATCAGAATTTGGTCTATATAATACTCAAACAGCCATGCATCTTTTCTCTGGTGGGATTAGGCAGATTTTTTTTTTTTTTGGATCAACTACTCAATAAACTAGTTCCTGCTCTAAAAACTAGGCTGCTGCAGAATTTGTCCATCAAGAGGCCCCCATCCCTTCCCGTTTCATCCACTCCCCACACACACCACAAAAACCAACAGTCTTCTTGCTTGCAAATGATGGATTTCACAATTTTTTTAAACTTTAGATCAAAAAGAAAAATGGAGTTTTTCCTGTTTCTTCTCTGAGAGCTCCAGGCCTGTTGCTACTAGCTTTACCTTTCAGATCTCAAGGGTTTTAATGGTCTCAGCTTCACACAAAGAACTCACCACTCAGCACAGATAACTATGGACAGCACATGTTCGTAACTGTAGTGTGTACATAGTTCCCTGCTCCCATGACCCTTGCCCTAACCCTGACCCTTAGATCTAACCCCAGTTCACCCCAGCTCTCCTGTCTATAGCAGCACACCTGCCCCTCTTATATCCCAGTCACTCATTTACAGCTGTTGTGTGTCTGTTGAACCCAGCTGCATGTAAAAGCCCATTTAAACTGAGAGCATGAAAGAGGGAGAGGAAAATCTGTCAAGGGAATGATAAAGAATTAAACCTGGTACTAGCTGCAGAGAATGTAGCTACACCCACTGCTTCTCCTGTCTTGTTTAAGCTGACACAGCAAAATGCATTTTCTTAAAGTGAGCTCTGGATTTCTCCCTCGCAGCTACAGTTATCATTGGCTCAGAGTTTCATAAGGAAACTTGCCAGAGATTATTTTTTCTTTCTTGAAAGAAAGAAGAAATGAGAGAGAGAAATGTTTGGCCACGTTTGTTTTTCCATGAACTTTTTCAAGTCAGTAGACTTGTATTTGGCCAGCAAACTCCACTCTGGTTCTTGTCTGTGACCTCTCTGTCTCTGAGGTCAACAGGCGGTGGTGGTGCGATGTGGCAAACAGTGAAACAAAAATGGAAAGAGCAGGCACATTTTAAAAACCGAGCTACATAAATGATGCTGCTTGTGTTTTTACAGTCTTGTAAATTTCACTGGGTAAGTTACAGGTTTGAAGGTAAGGACGCTATCCCTTTGATGATAGAGTATTTTTACAGGGTACTCATCACACTGGTACCTAAGCACCAGTAATATTAATAATGAACAACATAATATTCCTTTGCAATTCTGTCGCGGTTTTCATTCAAGACACTTAGAATTCTCTATAAACATAAATGAAAGTAGCCTGTCCATAGGTAGATTCATTTCCCAGGTATCATTATTCCCAATTTACAGTTGGAGAAACTAAGGCACGGTGAGAGCCAGTGAACTTGCCCCCTGGTAAAACAGCTAGTCTATAGCAGAGCTACCACTAGACTGCCAGGTCCCCTGCCTTCCAGTCCTATGCTATAATCTCCACCGCATTAGCTGTCTATCCACCATAACGACGAGGAGGAGGAAAAAAATATTTCTGAGAAGTGGATTTAAACAGACCTGCTGCAAGAGCAGGAATAAATAAATATGCAGCTGAATCCACCCCTCTCGACTGTCACTTAGTTAGACACGGTTGATTCTTTTGCAGCAGTTCTCAGTTCAGGGCCAAGTCTGGACATCCACAGACATCCAGGCCAGCCTCCCTGACACATTGTCCCCGGATCTCTGGCCAAACTGGCAGAGGCCAGCAAGTTCAAGTCAAACTTCATTTTTTTTCCTCCCTGGTTGCCTAGTAACATGCCTATGAAAATATACTTCTCTGTTCTCACCCTCTACCACTCAAAAGCCACCAGGAGTTTTTTGTTTTGTTTCATTTCTTCTAGTCCTCAGAAATTCCTGATTTTTACAACCTCGCAAGTCAGCAACCTCTGCTGCTTCCTTCCATTACAATCCAGGCATTTCTTGGCTCAAGGCTGTTGTTTTATTCTAAATTTCAGTTCAGACTTTCAGAATTAGTCACTGAATCTGAGAAACCAACAGAGCTCCCGATGGGACCACCTGCAAGATTTGGGTGGAAGGCAACTTGGAGACCAGAAAAACAGCTCCTCAACCCAATCTCTCTCTCTCTCTCCCAGTTCATCCACTGGATTCCTGCCTGAGCCAGAGCCCGAAAGTGCCTTACAGGATGAAAAAGGAAGCCAATTAAAGGAAGCCTGGCCAAGTGGTTCATATCTATGCACCTGCTATAGGACTGGATTCCTTAGGAAGGGTGACAAGAGAAAGAATAATCAGCCTTGCTGAGAAATAAGTGGAAAGTCAAAGTGTTACTGGTGCCATCTGTCTGCAAGCGTCACTGTTATTACACTGAACTGCAGGTAGGGAGCCCAGCTGAGTCCAGCTCAGCCTCTTGCACTGGGCGTACACACAAAAAGAGAAAATAATCTTATGCGTGACACGTGTGGCGCATGGGGATATTTCACCTCATTTCAGCGTTACTGGATTATTACTCAGTTTATTGGGTTCCAAGACAGGAAATCAGCTCTTTTTTTATCATCTTCCTCTTAACAGAACCAATCCACATTTCAGTATGATCCAGGCAAGTGGCCTGCCTGTGCCTTTAAACTGCTCCAAAGGCAGCCTGACTCGCTTTTTGGTGTGTGTGTGAAATACACATATTTGGCTTTGCTATGAAGGAAGACAAATAAAAAGCAGCGAACGCCTGCAGCAGCAGAAGGGGGGAAAAATAATAAAAGTGGAAAGATTTACTGAGAGTTAGGAGGGATAAGCTGCAAATCACCGAAGCACGGATGCAACGAGCGGCTTGGCAAAAGGAAAAAAAAATGATTTTTTTTCTTTTGCATAAGCAGTTTGGGTTTTTAATAAGTGTTTCCTCCCTCCCTCCCCTCCGCTTTGGTGGGTGAAGGGGCCCAAATGGGATACAGAAAGACAGGATCTTACTGGATCTTATACAGGGATCATGGAAATAAGGGAAAACCCTATGAACGATAAGGGATAATGCTTTATTTAAAGGGAGATTTTAGGGAAATAGTCTTTCCCTTCGCATATCATGTATTTTTTCTCTCAGGTGTACATGGCGACTGCCCTCAAGTATACAGTGCAATTATCTAAGCTCCAGTTTCACATTTAAAATGGTTCTTATGATCAGTTTTAATACATTTCAATACACCTGAAAACAAGCGATGGGTTGTCACCCTAAGGGAGAAATCAATGAACTCAGGGCCAGGTGGTCACCCTAAAAAAGATCCCAAAGTTGGAGATAATCAAAGGAAATGCTGCTTCCTTTTTTGCCTTATGCACTCTGCACCCTACAAAGGCAAAACTGCCTTGGCTTTCTTTAAAAATTTTTTTTTTTTTGCATTCATTTTGTATCTGGGTTTTCCTTTCCCCGATGCACCTGCTCCTGCTCCTTGCCCAGCAAAGACCTCCAGCAGCCAAGCTGGAAAAGCTGGTCTGGAAGGGGTGGCGGTGGAGGGGTACGTGTTGGGGGCTGAACTGAAGGGTTGGATGGGTGGGGATTTGGCATGGAAGGCTCGGGCTTGTATTGCTTCACTTCCAAAGCACTAGTTAGCCGCCAAGCCAAGGGAGAAGGGAGTGGGGAGGCAGATACGAAAAGGGAAGAAGGGTGCAGGAGCCACAGGCTCGGGGAAGAGGGATGGAGGGGCCAGGGAACCAGCAGCTTTCAGGGGATGGGTTGAGGTGGAAGACCAGGGGAGAGGGGCCGGCGGCAGAGGATGCCCTGGGGGAGAAGCCAACCTGGGTAGGTAAAGGGGGTACCATAGGAGGGGAAGACGGTGCAGCAAGATGAACAGGAGGAGAGGAACAGAGAGGGGGTAGGAGAGGATCCCTGGAGGAGGGGAAGGGGAGATGTTGCAGGGGGTTGGGCAGCAGACACCCTTCAGCAGGGGAGCATGGGGGGGGTGGTAAGTGTGGCTGGAGCCAGGGTGGGAGGCCAGGGGAGCACAGGAGAGTGTGAGCATGGTTGGAGTGTGTGTGTGGGGAAGCCAAGAGGGAAAGATGCAAAGCCATAAGGGGGGGCACAGCAGGGGAGCACGGGGTGGGGGGTGTGACCACGGCTGGAGCCAGGGAAAGGTGCAATGCCCCCACCAGGGGCTGCAGCTGGAGGGGTGGGAGTGGCTGTGTGTGAGGGGAGGGTTGTGTACTGGGATGTGGGGAG
>NC_133778.1:77455897-77523260 GCF_003597395.2 Chelonoidis abingdonii
GGCGAGCGTTGCAATGCCCCGCAAGCAGGGCTTCTGCAGCGGGGGAATGCCAGGGGCACAGCTGGGGGACCCTGGGGCGAAGGGAGGGCAGGTTTGCAATCCCCCCCGCAAGGGGCTGCAGCGGGGGAAATATGCGCATGGGGGCCAGTGAACGACGGAATCCGGGGAAGGCGGGGGCAGTGCAATCCCCCGCAGCAGCGCTGCAGCGGAATGCCAATGGGAGCACAGCTGGGTCGAACCCCGGGAAGGAGTCGGGGCAGGGTGCAATCCCCGCAGCAGGGGCTCTGCAGCTGGAATGCCCATGGTAAGGCAGTCGTCGAGGTATTGCGCAGATTGTGGCCTGGAGCATCCAGCACCAGCTGCGACCCCGGGGGGGGAGGGGAAGGGCAGGTTGCAATCCCCGCAGCAGGGCGCTGCACGGGAAAGGAAAAATGCCATGGGTGGCACACTGTTTATTCTGCGAAACCCCGTGGGAAGGTAAGGTGGGGCAGGTTCGTGCAATCCCCGGCAAGCAGGCGCGTGCAGGCGGGGAATGCCCATGGGTTGGTGTATACTGTGCTCTAAAGCAGGAGAGAGGACCACCCACAGTACACATGAATATCACACAGCTGATGCGAACCCCGCGAAACGGAGAGGGGGCAGGTTGCAATCCCCGCGAAGCAGGCGCTGTCAGCGGGGGAATGCCATGGGGGCGGCACAGCTGGCGAAGCCCCGGGGAAGGGGCAGGTTGGCATCCCCGCAGCAGGCGCCTGCAGCGGGAATGCCATGGGGGGGCAACAGCTGAGCGAACCCCGGGAAGGGGGCAGGTGCAATCCCGCGCCCGCCAGCAGGTTCCGCTCAGAGCGGGACAATGGCCACTGGCACGTAATACCGGTCCTTCCTTCGCGCTCCGCCCGGGAGTTTGAAGCGTGACCAGAAGGAGGGGCCCACGCTGCGCTCGAACCTGGCCGGGCGGTCTGAGTAAAGGGAGGTGTGCAATCCCCGCAGCCGGCGCTGGCGCGGGATGCTTATTGGGCGGCACAGGCTGATGCGAACCCCGGGGAAGGGGGGCAGTGTTGCATCCCCCCCGCGCAGCAGGCGCTGCAGCGGATTGCCATTGGGGGGCACAGCTGCGCGAAACCCGGGGTAGGGGGCAGGCGTTGCATCCCGCAGCAGCGCGCTGCAGCGCGGGAATGCCATGGGGGGGCACAGCTGGCGAACCCCGGGGAAGGGGGCAGGTGCAATCCCCGCAGCAGGCGCTGCAGCGGGAATGCCATGGGGGGGCACAGCTGGCGAACCCCGGGGAAGGGGGCAGGTGCAATCCCCGCAGCAGGCGCTGCCGCCCGAGGGCCGAGCGGGACCCGGCGCCGCCACTCACCCAGCTTGACTTGCTCCCGGTAGCTCTTCTCGTTGCGGCAGAGCCCCCGGCCGTGCAGCAGCGCGTGCAGGGGCTTCTCCTCGCCCTGGCGGGGCAGGCAGCGCAGCCCCTGGGCGCAGCGCTCGGTGTACACGCCGCAGGACTGTCCCTCGGCCAGGGCGCAGGTCATGCAGCAGCCGCAGCCCGGCTCCTTCACCAGCTCGCAGCCCGCCGGGCTGGGCGGGCACATGGACAGGGCTTTCTCGTCGCACGGCTCGCAGTGCACGAAGGAGCCCAAGCCCTGGGAGCAGCCCAGGCATATGCCCAGCAGCAGGCAGAGGGTCAGGAGCATCTTCCAGGCGCGGGCAGGAGCGAGGAGGCGAAGTTGGTTTTTTAAGGGAGGGGTGGGGAAAAATCCCCCTCTAAACTCCAAAAAAAACAACAACAAAGCACCGAAAAAGTCCCAGGAATAATTATTTTTTTGCCTTCAAAATAAGCAGATTGCACAGCCTGGTTGCAAGGCTGAGAGCTGCTGCAACAGGTTGGTGGGGGGAGGGAATCATAAGCCAGCAAAAAACTGGGGGTGACTGGTACCCAAACCCTCCCTCCCCCGCCGGCCCCCCAACAGTTTTCCAAAGCTTGGCGAGGAGGGCAAGTGGGGAGCAAAGTTATTTTGGGGAAGGGGCTCCTGGCAGGAGCGCAGCAAATAATAACGAAATACTGCAGAGCAGGTAGCGCTAGGCGGCTGCAGAGGTTGGTTGAAAGCACATTTTTGTGTTTTGATTGGGTCTCTTTGCTTCCCCCTCCTCTTCCAGGTCTGTCAAGAAAAGTTTTCTGCAAAAGTTTGGATTTTTTTTTTTTTTTTTGCAAAGGCTGCAGAAGAAGAGGTTTTTTTTTTAAAAAAAAAAAAAAAAAAAAGAAAAAAAAAAAAAAAGGAGGAAAAAATTCCACTTTGTAGATCGCTCAACACTTTCCCCCCGGAGAAGTTTCTAAAGAGACTGAATACTGCCGAGCAGGGCTGTCTTTTAAATAGACTGCCCTGGCTGCCTGCCAGCCCTTAGCTGCAATTTGAGATCCCAATGACACCTCAGCTTGGATGGGTGCCAGAACTCGGGCAATGTCAGTGCACACTCAGAGTGGCTGGGGGTGGGGGCTGCAGCTTTTGACTTCTAGGTTTCAAACCCTGGGCAACGATCAACGATAATATAATTGGAGGTGGGGGAGAAGGGAGGGTCATGAAAAGAACTTGTTCCGATTTCCCCAAGAACGCTGGACGGTTAGGAGTGCAGCTTGAGAGAAATACTGAGAGAGGATTTGTCTGGGAACCTCTGTGAGCACAGTTGCCAACTTTCACACGGTAAATAAACCCCCCCGACTTTCACAATAAGCCAAAAATCAAGCTAGTCCCATTTCAGAAGAAGAACCCCAACACTCTATGTGACTAGATCCCTCCCGTGTGCAGTCTAGGACTGCGGTGGGCCTGCTGTGCACCTCTGACTCTCTGCCCCCTTTCCCCCTGATTGCCCCCCTTCCCTTGCCCTGCTTGCTGCGAGCCGATCACAAAAAAGAAGCAACAAGCTACAACAAACAGCTAGCCAAAAACTAGCCAACAAGCAACTCACAAGCCAATTAAGCCAAAACCAAGCCCAATTTCTGCGTTTTTTTCCATGGGATTGGCATGTCTGTCTGTGAGATATTGCAGAGTGCTCTGTTGTTCTGATTGCCCACTGAAGTTCTAATGACTTTTTAAATCACGCAGGGCCCAATCCTGCAAACATTGGCTATCAGGCATAGTACTTATCATCAGCAAAACATCATGAACCCCCCCGGACTGGGCTCTAAATAAGGGAGACAATGTGCATAGGAGTCCATCAGTTGTAAGTATGACATGTATGTACCACGTGTTAACACGGTCACTTATTCAAGACTGTAGCTACAAAATGAGCAGAGAACATTCCTAACTGTGCACTGGTGTGATTACACAGCTGTACACCTGATAAAAAGATATTCTCCTTTGCATGCACACCTGTGCTGCTGACACAAATTCCTTGCATGGAAAACATACAGAGTTAATAAAACTGAAGGATGAACATGACATGAGGCAGGGATAGGCCGACTGCAAGAACTGTGTTAGATTCCTCTCTGGAAAAGTGAGCTGTGCCTTGCAGGACGCCAGAAAGCAAGGGGAATTTTGCCACGCGAAGCACAATTTGTCCATTTTATCTCAATCCTGTTCTTCCCCATAAATTCCCCTGCCCACCCCCTCATGTGAAAAAAGCCAGACTTCTGGTAGGGACACAGCATTCCTAAACACAAATGGTCAGGCCACATCCCTTCACCCTAGCGCACAATAAAGTCCTTCAGCACTTATTAATTATTTGTAAAGATTAACTTTTGTAGCACTAAATCTCCACTAATAAATACTTCACCCGATCCCCTGACGCTCCAGAACTGCTGTTAACAGACACAATACACCTTGAGCAACAATGGCAACAAAAAACAGGGTTTGGGGGCTTGGTTCTGTATTCTTTAAGTCAACTAAGTGATGCTGCCTTCAGACAGGGAGAAATTGAAAGGGATCGACCGTTTCTTCATGAGATTTAAATGAAATATCAGAGCCCCCCTTGCCCCCGCCCCCAGTTCCATATTCCTTAGATTGCTTCTCAGCTCCTGCATGAATGTGACTGCCTGCATTGCATGGATTTTGCCACTAGAATGCACCCTTATCTATGATAAGACATTGAGTCTGCTGCTTAAAAAGGTTAACTCTTTTTCTGCCAACATTGTCTAGCCTTAAGCCTGCCTTAGTCATCTCTGGGGTTCATTGTTTTAATGCATCGCTCATGTTTTCCCCATATATATGGATTTTGTATTAAATGTGAGAATCCTTTTTTTTGTCTGAATTGTTTTTCTACAAGGAAGGTTTTCATAGGTTTTCTTGTAAACTATCTGTTTATATCACACTTAGTTATTTCCAAGTGGCTGTCCCTTTGATAGCTGATTAGATAGATAGATTAGATTAGATGGGGTATATAGGGATAGATAGATAGATAGATGGATGGATGGATGGTTAAGAAGACATATTTAAATATAAATTTTACACTGGACCCAAAAATGATCATTTTTACGGAATATTAGTCATATCCTGTTTTTAGAGGGCCAAGGTGCGGGAGGTAATTTCTTTTATTGGAGCAACTTCTGTTAGTGAGAGAGACAAGCTTTTGAGCTCCACAGAGTTCTCCTTCAGGTCAGCTCACCCGCCTTGTCTCTGTAATGTCCTAGGACCAACACAGCTACACCAACACTGCAAATACTCTGCCTTTGATTTTCGTGAGGCTTTCCCATTGATTTTAAGGGGCGTTTTGCATGTCACAACAGCAATGCTGTGCACTTATATAGCACTTGTCACCTGAAGATCCTCAAGTACTTTGCAGGAGTGATTAAGGTTAAATCATCCACCCTCATGGTTAAAGCTAGGGAAACGGAGGCATAGAGAAATTAAATGGCCCTCAGACAGCAAGACATGGCCAGAGACAGCAGTACAATACAAGGGAGAGATTTCACCCCTCTCCGACCCCTGCACAATGTATAAAAGTGGCCATCCAAATTCCTCTCATGGGAGGACTCCCTTGGCGCGAGCATTGTGGAAGACAGGTGTGAGGCCTGCCTTCTGAGGACTCCTCTGCAAGCCCAGCCACAGGGCTCCACTGGGAGTTGTGTATGAGAGTGGAGGTTCCCAACGGTACTGTGGAGAGTCTGGGGAGGCTGCCCTCATATAGGAAGGTCCCTAGAGCTAAGTTACCATGCAAGTGCAAAGCTGTCTTAAAGATACCCTAAATTCCGTCCTACTGGGCTGCAAGTTCTATGCTAGGGCCCCCTCGCCGAGGCCTAGCACCTCTCTTTAGTCTCAGCCGTGTCCTCTAATCATGAGACTATGGCCAGAGGCAGACTGAAGTCTTAAGCCAGTAGGCCTTAAACCTTTACTCACAAGCTGATTCTGTCTGTAGCCTCTTGACTGAGGACTCTTCAAAGTGGTTCGAGCAGCCTCTGTACTGGATGCTGCAGTGCAACAATGGGTATTAAACAGCCTCCTTGTCTGTAGTTTGGACAGAGTTGCCAGTAAATGGCTGGGGCAGGGTGAGCTCCTCTCCAAGGCTGTCAATCTGGCATCTTTCACCAGCCAGAAAGAAACCATTTCATTTTAAAAGAATAGAAAAAAAGAAACCAGCCAGGTCTTCAACTGCAAGAGAACCTGTGACCAGCAAAGATCATATTTCTCCATTCCTGTACATTGCAAGGGGGTAAGCAGGATAATATTTGAAATTTATATAAAACGCTTTCTTATCTGGGAAGTGAACAGAAAGCATTCGGAAATCCATGTTTCTGTTAGCCTCTTCTAATATACTTTAAGTCTATATACTGCACATTTTATACATGGATTTTTGTTACAAAAGATCTTTTTGGAAAATGGTCACTGTTCTTTACTTCTCAGCTATGTTACACTTCATTATAATCCTCTCTGTAATGTGTAAAAGCCCTGGCTTTCAAGGATGTGATAAAAGAGATGGAGCGTATGCTTTAGTCTGGCCTCATCAGTGTATTTTGGTGCCACTTGGAATATCCAACAAGTTCAGAGGTGACTCACAAATATGGGTTTTGTTTTTTTTCCCCCCCTCAGGGAACACTGTCAAATTAATTTCAGCCCCAAATGTAGGCTTTGTGAAGGAGAATGAAATTTTATAAACATGAAAAGAAGTGTTCTCATGCAATTAAAGAAAAGCCAGTGACAACAGCTATTTTGGAATCTGAACATCCCATCGCAGGGTTTCGAGAGCTCAACATTACTAGGGCATAAGAACCAGAGACAGAAAACTGACCAATAACAAGTGAAATAAGAGAGATGTGCACAACATTAATCAGGCAACAAAATGGGATTTTGATTTCCAAGTTATTTTCCTATTTATTATAAGGTATTTTTTGTATCTTGTGTAAAACATTCTTTTTTTTTTCTTTCCAAATACATTATTTTTCTCTTGGCAGTGTCCCTTTAAACAGCATGCTGCTTTGTAATCATAACAATAATTTAAGAACCCATTGCAGTTTTGTGTATGGAGCAACCCTAAGAACAGCTATATACCAATACACAAAAGGCAATGGCAGAGCATTCTTGGAGTGATGAGTGTAATAGCGGTTGTGAGGGCTAGGTGGCATAGTGGATACATTGGATGTTGACCTCCAGGGACATCCTTTCACACATGCTCTGGGCAATGATGAACGAAATTATTTCCTTGCAAGCAGTTTTCTGTATCACTAAAAAAACCTGAACACTTCAGTGCTTTAAGTGAAGACTGCATCGGTGTTTTGGTTCCTAACATGATTCTTGAGAGTATTAATTTTAAACTACCCCAACTCAAGGCATTGGTTGCTGGAGTTGCTAGTCTGCCGGAGTAGAAGCATTAGTAAGATCTTTGGCCCAGATTTTCAAGTGACTAGCGGTTATAGGGGCCTTGGTTTTAGTAAAGAGGAATGATTTTCAGAAAATACCAAGTACCCAGCCTCTGAAAATCAGGCGGTCTCTAATGGGGCACCCTGAAAACAGAGGCATCCAAAATCACTGGTTACTTGAAGATCTTGCCCAAATGTAAGTCTAACAAAGGTGCTTAAATTCCTTTGGCAGAAATTGCTAAGGGGCAACATTCCACAATCTAAGTTGATCGGTGACCAGAGAACTTGACCCAAGTTTCTTGGACTGACAGTTAATTTCATAATTAAAGGGCTATCGAAAGTTTTCTTTCCTTTGCTTAGTGCGTGGGACTGGGAAGCAGGAGCCAATTCTCCCTTGGTAGGACATGAGGGAACACCCTATCAGACCTGAGTGGGAGTCACATGGTGGACAACAAGACCCCTGGGTTACCTGCTCTTCCCTGAACTTGCTGTATGACTTTGGCCATGTCATCTCACTGCTCTGCACATCAGTTTCCTTATCGGTAAAACAGGGGTAATGAAACTGACCTACATCAAGAGAGTCGTGAGGCTTAACTAACGAACATCTTCGAAAGCCCTCTGAGCGCCTCAAGCAGCATGCTCAGTGAGTTTAAAATATATATATATATATATATATATATATATTTATTCTCTCTCTTCTCCCTCTCCCTCCCTCCCTGCAGCCCAGCTTTTCACTGCAATTCTTTTTGGATTCAGACAATGCCTCTTTTGCCCCAGCCAGAGGCACTGACTGAATCTCTCCAATGGTTTAATGGTGAAAAGGTGGGGCTGCAAGCATCTGCTGAGGCAGCAAAAAAAAAATCAAAAAAAAAATCAGTTGCTCTCTCAGTATCACATTCAAAAGGTGACCAAGGCACAAACTTAAGACTGGAGTTAACTGCAAAGTGAAAGTGCTCCCAGCTGAAGTGTAGAAAACACCTGCGTCTAATAAAAACAAAGAGAAACATCATCAATATCCAGCAAAGAGTATAAATAAAAAGAAGAATATAAATTCAAGCTGTCTCCGGGAAATTTGAACAGATGCCCCAGCCTGCTGCATTCTATAGGTGTTATGCAATTATTTACCTTGTGGTGCAATAAAATACGGGGTGTGTGTGTGTGTGTGGAGGGGTTGTCGTGCCAACTGTTGCAAAGCATAGTGCTTTTGAAGCTTAGCTACATAGCTTGATACCATGGTGATGGATGCAACAGAAATACACGGGATAGTTACAGTAGATGGAATCAGAGAGCAGCTTCTGGAGAAGCAAGTTTCCTTAAATGATCTTGGCAACTTCTGGGTTTTCATTACCATTCCTATACATTTTTACGGATACTGAGATGTGTCGTAGTAATGTAAGCAAGAGAAGGCACATTAGGAGTCAAGAGAGAAGAAGAATGCTGATCTCCTGAACCCAGGGAATACACCTGCACCGTTCTGCGGCTCTTTTGTCTCACTGAAAAGCATCCAGCTCCTTCTAAGTGATGGCTGCCTTTTATGTCCATTGCTGATTTTGGCCATGAATGTCATATACCATCCCATATGCCAGACTTGTTGTGCAATGTCATTTCATAACCCCTGAGAAGTTTGAAAATAACTTCTCTTCCCTTACTGATTTGGTCTTTTACCATTTAACAAACATGGATTCTTCCTCTCCCACCTTGGGTTATCATGGTGCATCAGCTGACATGGCTTTGCCTGCTTTACTTCCTTGTTGTAGCATGATTGGGGTGGATTGGTTTTGTGCAGGTGGAGTGCTGAGAGCATTCCAACTGTCCGTGTCAAAGACCTGGCTGGGCACAACTTTGAAATATCAACTCCACCACCAGCCTCTACTCTGCAGACCAGAGAGGAGCAGCACTTCAGGTCACTGAGAGTAGAGATCGCCCTGCAGAAGAAAGATCGGGGTGTTTCTGTGTGCACTGAGGAGAACTGTGAGTAAGAAGATTGGAGAACAACCTGCATTGAGGATGAGACATGTCCATTGAAGTACGTGATGGCAGAAAAGCAACCGTGTTTGAAATCCAGCCAGTCAATTCTTTAGCATGGCTGCTGAAGTTCTGAGATGTCCACATAGTTCTGGGGCCAGGTTTTGCTAGTTAATTTGTGCTTCCTTTGATAGCCACCTGCCTGGCTGTGCAGCACCAGTGCCTAAATACTGTGGCTCCATGGTAATCAGTGGTCAATCTGCTCTGAAACATTCTGCAACAGTGTGACGGTGGATTTGACTTTTTAAAATAAAAATGTCCATTACGGGAAACATTAAGTTAGGTTATAATTTTGTCCTGCAAGCAAACATGCTTATTTCCTTTCTCGCTCGATTTAATCACTTTCTGTTAGAGTTTTCTGTAGGATACAAGTGCTGCTTCACAGCATCTCTTAATCCTTCCTTTATTAAGTGTAAAAGAGGAGGAGTGCTGTCTAATGGTTAAAGCACATGAGTGGAAATCAGGAAACCAGTGTTCTGTTCCAGCCAGTGTCATGGACCCACTTTGCAACCCTCAGTTTCCCTGTCTCTAAAGTGGGAATAATATTTCCCCATCTCAAAAGGCAACTGTGAAGCTTAATTATTTGTAGAGTACTTTGCGATTTGAAATGAATGTTGCCATGGTGAATGACATGACTTGAAAGCCCCAAAGGGAAACGTCTTTTGTACAAGTACAGAATGCCTTCACTGTGTTGGTCTCAGGATATTAGCGAGCCAAAGTGGTTGTGGTAATATCTTTTATTGGACCAATGTCTGTTGGTGAAAGAGACAAGGGTTTTGAGCTACACAGAGCTTTACGTCCTGAAGAACAGCTCTGTGTAATTTCAAAAGCTCGTTTCTTTGACCAACAGAAGTTTTTACCTCACTCATCTTGTCTCTCAAGTACAACATTGGCAGTGGGCATGGGATCGCCCTCTGTGTTTACCAACAGGAAGAAGTGGTCCATTCAGATCCTGGCCAGTCTGCTGAGACTGTCACCACGGGTCCAGTTAGCACCAACCTTAATGCTGGCTTCTGTGATGTGGACACATGCCCTCTTGGAACTAGATTGAGACCTACCAACTCATTCCAAATGGGACATGGAGCAACTGTCAGATAACTCATTTTAGTTCCTAGTAACATAGGCTGGGTGTGGGCCCTTTAACTAATTCCCAGAAACCTCCACACCCCACATCTCTAACATTCATCACAATTATTTTCTAACGACAATCCTGCCACTTATCTTCTTTCTTGTTTCCTTCATCCCCCGAGTAATGAAAATATGACTATGGTATTTTTCCAAGAGCAGTTGTTAAGCAATTGTTGTTAACCCCACACCCCTTCTTCCCCCCTCCTCATCTGAAGCATTTCAAGCTCCGTTGGATTTCTGGCCAGCGTTTTCACTGAGTTACCTTTTCGATTGCCAAAAAAGCTAAACCGAAAAAAAAAAGTTATAATTTTCCAAGATTACTATGAATTAAATTTATAATAGTCACAGTTTGCCAGCCAGCTGGGACACTGACAATTTGGAGGGTTCACCCGTGCCTAGAAATCTGCCCTTGTAGCTCTGCTTTCCTTTGTTTCAAAGATTAAAATCTCAGAATGCACTAAACTTGGGAGGGGTCGCTACCCATTTCTCCATCTGCTTCTGCGGCCTTGCTGGAATCAATAATGCAGATGTCCTGGGGCGGGAGAAAGTTATCACCTAATATGCATCATGATTAGGCAGCACAAATAGGCCCTAGCCATATACTCTAAACTATGCTTTTTTCTTTTCCCTGTCTGCTACACATGCTGCCACATTTCATTAACCACTTAATGACACCCTCACCTGACCGCAAACGCTATGTAGATGTATCCATGCAGCAGCTTTTTCCCCCAACATGACCACTTGGGTATGTCTGCATCTTCCGTGCTGCTTGACTGGTATTGGTAACACTGCATGCTGGGCTGCTTTCCTATAGTGCCTCAGCAAGGGAATACAGTGCTTGGAGAATATGCACAAAGAGCTCCCGCAATGTATTCTGGGATGCCTAGGGAGCTGGATGGAAGGAGGATAGGCCAAAAATGTTCCACAGGCATGGGTAGAAGGATTTCCCACACTATAAAAAAACAAAAACAAAAACAGAGTGCTGAATGAGTGACAGGAAAACACTCTGTCATAGTTACTGGGCTAGCTTTCCCTTTGACCCTTCTCAGATCTCTCTCAAGTGCATCGTTTTAGGTGACAGGTCCCATGCCTTCACTTCTATCCTGGTGGAATCCCACAATTCATCTACTGTTAGACTGGGCCTACAGCACCCCTTTGTGATTGCTTCTCATGCGTGATGGCGTCTGGCCATCTGCACAGATTCTATGCGGAAGCAGTGACCAGCACGTGATAAAGTGACTTTGAATGGCTTCCTCAAAACAAGGTAGTGTTTATTTATCCATAGGAACGTGTCATTCAGTGAAAAGGCGTAAAACAACAAATGGCCTACATGCATATATCCTACTGAACATTTAGCATTTCCCTCAAAGCCTAAGCAGGGACAGCTATTTAAGACTCAGTGTTCAGGGTCTGTTCCTGTGTGTTAGTCTTCTCTCCCCCTTGAGCAGCTTCCTGACAACCCACTCTCTCTGGGCAGGCCCAGGGACAAGGTTTTATTTCCTTTAGAGTTCTTTGTTTCATGTTTCCCTCCTGAAGGCCTCCTCCCCTGGCCCAAGCCAGGGGCTTTGGGCCCAGCATGGTCAGAGGCAACATTTCGAAGGCATTGACGTGCGTTGTCAGTTTTGTACTGGTGACTGGGATATCTAAAGCCATTGTCCGCCTTCCTGTGGTTCTGAGGTGAGCTCCTGCTGGAGTTAACCCTTTGTAACCAGGTCGCTAACATCATAACAACAAATAAACAGAGGCACGCATAATATTAATGAAAATGCAGGTAGCTCTCAGGTTCTTCACACAAGTAAGCTGGTGGTAGGTGTGACGTAGCTGGCTGCCATGATGAGTATTAACTGCATTGTATGTAGGCACAAGCCAACTTTAGAGCCTATCAGCATGTTACTAACTGGTTACAAACCCAATTAAAAGTTGTAAAACAGCCAGGGTCTTAGTGAGGGAGGATTTGTGTGACTGTATGGCAGATTCAACATTTGATTTTTATGCTGTGCTTGCTCGATTTGACCCTGCATTGCATCGTGGGTTCATATGGGCCTTGGGAAGATTAAATAAGGAACCAGACACTTGTCATATCAACCTGTTGCAAAACCTTTTACAACCATAGTTTTTCTTTACTGTAAGCCTACCATGGGGACTCTGCCATCCAGCGATAACTTCTGCCACAGCTGGATCCTTTTGCAAATTAATACATATGTCCGAGGTCTTACGCTTCTCAAGGAGTCTGTGGATTTGACATTGAGGTGGGCAAAGGGACAGGATTGAAAGGATGGGAATGATGTCTGGAAGGGTGGACAGGGTTCAGGGGAAACCATCATCTCCAGGCTAGATAAGCTCAGGGGACTCAACCATTGGGATGAGATGAAGTAGGTGTGAGAGTGGGAGGGTGTGAGTAGGGACCTGCATCACAACCCTGTTTTACACCCGCTACAATCCCACCGAGTTCAATGGGGTATTAAGTCAGGACAGAATTTGGCCCTTTCTCCAGGTACAGTAAGTGTGTGTAAGGGGTAGGGAGCAGGAGACAGGACTCATTCATGAAGCTGGATGAGTCATTGTTACACAGAATTCTCAGTGTCCTCCCCAGGCACTTGCCTGCTCTCATGGTGAAGTCTTCCTTCTCTCCTTAGCTTGCAGTCAGGTCCCTCTGTGAAGCCATGTATGGTAGCGTGTACGAAGAACGCTATAACAGCACACTGTAGCGGGCTGTATTGTTCGTCTGTGCACTAGCTAATGCCTTGCATCCTCAGCAGCACGGAAAATATAGACACCCTGACCCAAGCAACCCCCAGAGTGCACCAGTCTGGAAAAAAATTGAGATTGGCCCTTAAAATATCTCATTGCTTCATTCAACAAAATAAAATAAAACCAAATTACGCCCCCTCCTCCCCACCGGAGATGTAATGAACTGAAAGGCAATCCAAGAGGCAGGGAGGGAAGAAGGAGCCTGTGCCAAGCACAGAAACAGTGGGGCATTAAACATACAATTGTCTCTAAGCTTCCAAGACTCAGAGCACACATCAAAGGCCTGAACTGGGTCCAAGCCATGTTCCTCCCTCCCCACCAGGCCCAGGAGAAAAGAGTTTCACAACCTAGGGGTTGCTCTCTCAACTTTTCTCCTTTGCTTTCAGAGCCATGATGGGCCCTGAGAGAGAAACTCATGGTAGGGGAGGGGGATAAGTCAATGCCTGGTGTTAACAGTACTGACTTTGCTGAAGCCGCAGGTGGGGTGAAGGGAGCACATGATGCTTTCTGTCAAGGCTGTCAGCTTTGTGCATTTGTATCAAGAGACCGTTGCAATTCTTGCGATGTTGAGTCCCTGAGCTGGGTCAGTGCAGGGCAGCTTCGCATCCTCATGGCACTATGCATGTAGGGATGCAATATACCAACAGCTGAAATTAATTCAGGGTTCTTTACCTTCCCACAAGCTAGTCCTGCAGGATGCCAGACAGACTGAGAACACTTCAGTACAGGCAGTGATGGTATTTTCAGGGGACGGTTCACAAAGTGTGCGTTTCCCAAATAGGCAGTGTTGCCTAGAGGCTAGCACACTGGACTGGAACTCAGGAGCCCTAAGTTCTTTAACAGGCTACCCCACATGCCTGCTGGGTGACCTTGGGCAAGTCACATCCCTGCTCTGTGCCTCAGTTTCCCCATCTGTAAAACAGGGATAATAACAATGACTTCCTTTGTAAAGCACTTTAACATCTACTCAGGAAAACTGCTATGCAAGAGGTATTATTATACTGTTATTACTAAGGGACCCCAAAAGGTCGGGCAAAGATGGAGTTCTTACATCTGCTGACAAAAAATATTTATGAAGCCTGCTACTGTGGCAGTTTCTCCCACAGCACATAACAAAAGTGATGCCACAACAAAAAAACATTGCATGAGCATCACAGTATGATGCAACATTACAATGCTGGGAAGAAAGCAGAGGTGTTTTCCTCCCTAGATGAACTAAATTCAAGATGTATTTGGTTTTATGTCCAGCAAAATAGCCTTGCAGAATTCACAATCTACCCATGAAAAGTGAGTCCCATCCCAAGAAGATCAGGGCAGGTGGCCATCCCAGGTTTATGATTCATAGCATTTTCAGAAAAATTAACTGTTAGTTTGCTCAACTGATAAGGGAGGTCTGTGTCTTTGGAAGTCTCTCTTTGACTGATTCGATTGGATAAGAGGAGGAATGACTAAGGTTTATAACATTGAACCCTTCTCCAGGAAAGGAATTTTAAGAGGGCTTCTCTGGAGCAATGGTTCGCATACACTGACCCATGGGTCACCAGGAATCCTTAGAATGAAATACACTGAGAACCAGGCAGTGCAAGATTTCAATGTGGGGAGGGGAAGCATTTTCATGAGATGATCTTTTTCCTTCAGAATGGTCTGGGGAAGAAGAAAGCTGGAGACTGAGCAAGTACCCCAGGAGATCTTCAGGATTATGCTACTTTCCTGTAATTTATGTAATTAAGAGTAAAGCTTTCTTGCTGATCATAAGACTGTAGACAATTTTAAGCAAAAGAGTATGTTCAAGCACCCCAATCTGTCTTCATTTCTATGGTTCATTTTAATTCCCCCTTCCTGACTTTTCACCAGCCTCCCTTCACTCCTCGTTCTACAGAAGTCCCTCAAGCCATCCTGATCTAATTTATATTCTGTTTCAGCTGGCTTCCAAGGTAACTGGTTCCTGTCAATACTCTCTATGCTATAGGTCTGCCTGCAGTTTCCATTCACTGCTAGGGTCTCCGTTTCTAAATGATGCCCCTTAGTTTGTGACCTCTTCAGTGATAACAATGTGACCTCTGTCCATTTACTCCATTTCTTGCTTTAATCTGAAAAGTCTCGACAAGTCTCATCTTTTCGAACGATAAGCAAAGCCTTCTGCACATCACAGAACGTAGATTCTTCAGACCTGATATCGTGTATTTTGCTCTCCAGGGAACTTTTTACAAATCAGTAACTTCCTTCTTGTGGGACAATGCCCTCCACTGCACACAGAAGTCCAGACAGGGCCCAACAAGTGCCTCGTACTGTAAAGTCACAACATCTCATCTTTTGTTCTGAATTCAGCCCCTCTTTCAACACAGCCTGGTACCTTGTTTATCTTATGTTACTGAAGGTGTGCCCTGAGCTATAGTTTCAGTGATTTCTTCACCATCACATGCATTTTCTTTCCTTGGGCAGTATTGCTGGATGGCGATCATTTCTTTCATCACATGCTCCCAAGCTAGGAGCCTTCCTCTCAGATTAATTACCGTAACTCACATACCAATATGTCTATATTGATCTACATTTTTCATCTGCTTGTCCAGTCATCTAGATCAGTGGTTCTCAAACTAGGGCCGCCGCTTGTTCAGGAAAAGCCCCTGGCGGGCCAGGCTGGTTTGTTTACCCACCGTATCCACAGGTTTGGCTGATCATGGCTCCCACTGGCCGCGGTTTGCCGCTCCAGGCCAATGGGAGCTGCAGGAAGGGCAGCCAGCACGTCCCTCGGCACATGCTGCTTCCTGCAGCCCCCATTGGCCTGGAGCGGCAAACCGCGGCCAGTGGGAGCCATGATCAGCCAAACCTGTGGATACGGTGGGTAAACAAACCAGCCTGGCCCGCCAGGGGCTTTCCCTGAACAAGCGGCAGCCCTAGTTTGAGAACCACTGATCTAGATGATCTCTGAGTTGCTCCAGGGCTTCAGGAGAATGTGTGCCTCTACTGAATGAAATATCTTAGACTTGTTCATGTATATATTAGTTCCCTCTAGTAGGAGACTCATAAACAAAGCAGGCAGGGGAATGCTTTTTCTGTCTTGGGAAAATTTTCAAGAATTCAATTTTTTTTCCAGTCCTGAAGAATTGGAACAAAAAGTCAAAGATCTCAAAATATTTTGCAAATCAAAAATCTGAAAAAAAATGCAGCTGGGGTCAATCAAAACATTTTGTTTAGATAACTTTGAAGTGTTTTGTTTGTGACCTCTTAAAATTAAAAAAAATACTATAATTAAATTTTGAAACGTAAAGTCACTTTGAACGGAGAAATTGAACTTTTTGTTTCAAGAGTTTTGACTTTTCCAAATTTTCCAAAACTTTTTCAAAATGGGAAAGTCACCTAAATGAGCCTTTCCTGTAAAAAGAGTCAGTTTTGAAAAATCAGCATTTTTGATGGAATAATGTTCAGTTGAAAAATCCCCGACTGGCTGGACTAAGAAAGATTTCTTCATTAGTGCCGGGGATAACTGGGCTGTGGTTTTGGTGACTCATGACTCATGAACTCTATTCTCAAGGCTGCCTGCATGTGGTTTAGAGACACAAGGTGGGTGAGGTAATATCTTTTATTGGACCAACTTCTGCTGGTGACAGAGACAAAACTTTACGTGGTTTAAGATGATCACCGCACACCCGTCTGCAGAGTTAAAATTCATGGCTTCTTTCTCCTCTAGCATGAGCAGTTTCCATGAGCACATTGAGGCCAACTGAGAACCTCATTTAAGGAAATAGACAAGTTAAGAAAATACATTTCCTTTTGCATCAAACAGCTCACACATACTGATCCCCCACAGGCCTGACCCCCTTCTAAAGAAACTCCACATTAAGGCACAAACTGTTAAAAGTGAAATACAATAGAAGTGGGACCAGATGTAAGAGGAAGGGGGTCACACTCTACTCTTAGTTCGGTGAGTGCAGTTCCACTGAAGTCAATAGAACTGAGAGTGGGCCATAGGTCTTTCCAGAGTACTAGTGTGACACCGACAGACCCTAGTCGTGGTCAGGCGGGATTGAACGTGGGACCTGAGTGCATGAGCCTCTACCACATGAGCTAAAAGCCAACTGGCTGTTAGCTAACACTGTAGAGCAATCTCTCTCTCTCTCTCATCAACTAGATGGGACAGAACACCAGACCCAGGAGGTGTGTGGGTTGCATACTTCCTCTAGCTGAGGAAGAACGTCCTGAGCTTCAGGAACATAAGAATGGCCCTACTGGATCAGACCAGGGGTCCATCTAGCCCCGTATCCTGGCTTTCGACAATGGCCAATTGCAGGTTCCCCAGAGGGAATGAACAGAACAGGTAATCATGAAGTGATCCATCCCCTGTCGCTCATTCCCAGCTTCTGGCAAACAGAGGCTAGACTTCGCAGTTGAAATCCCAGCCGAGCCCCTGCTTGTAACACCGACAGACCCTGGTTGTTGTCCTCTCAGACTCTCCCCACACACACACTCAGGAAGTGTGTGGGTTACAGCGGGTCATACGGCAGAGTTCTCCAAAACAACTCCCATGAAAGGATACGAGGTCAGGACACTCAGATTATTTCTTTAACAGGCTTCTGCTGCATAACAGAATATGGCTCCTTGGACACTGGCGAGAGCAGCCCTGTGGATCATTTTGCTTCCTTTGGTTTATTATTTAAAAGGTTGGTGAGAACCAAAATGGGACCTTCTTCTCATCTGCTCTGACAGAAGCATTTGCACGGTTGGTCTCTTTCTTTTGTGTGTGATATTTTGCCCCACAAACCAAATGCTTCAATCTCTTTTTTTCTAAATAAACTAAATCCACCCACACAAACACACACATAAATATTAGCAGCCCAGCAAACTCAAGCCCGAAAACAAACCATTATATATGTAGCCCAGTGCCCATGAATATCCTGTACGAGCCAGCACACAAAACCCACCATTTACAAACAATGCCACAGTGTCTAACTAGTAAGAGCTACTTAGTGCTAACAAGCAACCCTACAATAATAATTCATTCTGTTCAGACCTGCATTCATGAGCAACCTTATAATAAATGACGGCAAAGACCACACCATCCCTGAGCAACTCTGCAAAAACCAACCAGTGCATGCAGCCCGAGCGACCCTACCAAAATAAACCAGAGTACAGACCTGGGTAGCGTGGATGTTTTTCTGAAAGATATGGTTTAGGACAAGCATAGCTATTGGATCTGAAGCAGGAATTAATACAGAGAAATCCTATGGTCTGTGTTATGCAGGAGGTCAGACTAGGTGATCACAGTGGTACCTTGTGGCCTTAAAAATCTAGGTCTCTACTGAGAAAAAATATTTTACAAACATGTAAAGCAGTTTCTAAGCAGAATCTTGCTTTGCTCAAGTTCATGGCCATTTGTATTTCCTTCTCATGAAAGACTGTGTGAGTGGGGTTTTGTTGGCGAAAGGAGGGTCTCAGGCCCAGAACTGAAATTAATATAATCACTAAATGGAATTAATTTAGAGGGGAGGTGGAGATCATTCTATAAAAATTGGGTCACCCCAGGAGCCTGTAACTCAAGTGAGTGATGACAGCTCACATATCAAATATTGAATAGCGAATACTTAAGGACGACTCAGCGGAAACAACATCCACAAGGGCCAACTCTCTGCCTAGGCTTCCTCCTGGTTTCTCCACTCTCTGTTCCCAGCAGCTTTCTAATGTGCACACCCTTTCTTTAGAGTCACCACCCAGCGCCTTCCCCTGCTGGGCTTCATTTTTAATTAAGCCTGGCCCACCCTCCAGGTAACAGTAGCCAAGTAACATAACTGACTTCTCAGGCCTACCTTAACCCTTTCATTGCCTGTGTGGAGTAACTCCTCCTCCCCCCCGTGCAGCCATGAGCACCCCTAAAATGCAAACCAGTGCGCAGGACCTACTTCTCACAAGCATCCCTGTAATAACAACAAACTAGCTGTGTACACACAATGGAGACGACAACTTTGGTAATTAAATAGATTTCAGTTTAGTGAGTCACCAGTGGCTGTTATAAACAACAGTGAGAAGAAATTAAAAAAAAAAATCCAATAAGAACTATTTTAAGTGGCATTTTGACCACGTCCAACTTAAAGCTCCACCAAAGTTTTAGTCTGGAAACTTTTCTATTCCACCTGGGTCTTGAGCCGTGGTTGAAATGTATTTTAAAACCAGAGGACACTGTGTGGTTTAGCTGGGATGAGTACAAAGGATGAGCAGACCAAGTGGATCCTAGTTCTAATCTCTCCAGAGCTACTGACTCATTCTAGGATCTTGGACAAGACACTTGACTCGCCTGAGCTCTGCACAGCTGGAGATTTGGGCAAATAAATAGGATCCTTACCAAAAACACAGAAGCTGAGTTTTCCTGGGTAAACAAATTACCAAAAAGAGGGAACGTCCCTCCCCGCTCCCACACCTCTCTCTCTCTCCTTTGCGTCTCATAGTTGATGTGAAGGCTAGTTTAAACAGTGAAAATGTTCAAAGTAAAAAGCTTGACCTGGCAGCTGTCTCAGAATGACCTTGCTTTGGCTGTGAAATCTGCCTGAGCTTTGCAGGAGCAAGTTTTTATGGCCTTTTCTGGTCGGAGAACAAAGATATATTGTGACGTTACACTCCATATGCTTTATGAAAATATGCTTATGAATTTGAATATGATGTAACTGGAATATGCTCTATGCAAACGGTCTCTTGTAAGGTATCATTACAAAGCTTATAATCTACTGAGTGTGTTCATCTGATTTGTTTGCATGTATTATTTTCTATCTGGAGTTAGGAGAATAAGATATAAACTTGTATTACTGATGTAAACAGGTTAAGTGGAAGTCATTAAGGGTGCTTAGAATCAATGAACTGTAAATGGATCTGTTTACTTGCAAACCTTCCTGTGTACCGGTGGGCCAGCCCAGGAAGAACGGAGGCTGGGGTCTCACAGGACATGTGATCATGTCACCTGATACTGGAATCCATCTTAAATCTGGTACTTTTCCATTTAGAAGGAGGGGTGGGAACCCAGAGAAACAAAAGATTCCTGCCTTGTGCCAAAGCTATAAAAGGAGGTGGAGCAGGACAAAGGGGTCCCAGGCATGAGAAAACTCCTGCTTACCACCTAAGATGTCTGCTGGAACTAACGTGGACTGTACCAGGGGAAAGGATTGGGCCCAGCCTAGGAATGAGTCTAGTCTGTGAAAGAGGCTTATTGGAACATCTCTGAGGGTGAGATATTACCTGTAATCAGTTTCTTAATGTATTAGGCTTAGACTTGTGTGTTTTGTTTTATTTTACTTGGTGACTTACTTTGTTCTGTCTATTATTAATTGAAACCATTTAAACCCTACTTTTTATACTTAATAAAATCACTTTTGTTTATTAATAAACACAGAGTAAGTGATTAAAGCTGGGGGGAGCAAACAGCTGCGTATATCTATCAGTGTTATAGAGGGCGGACAATTTATGAATTTACCCTGTATAAGCTTTATACAGAGTAAAACGGACTTATTTTAGGTTTGGATCTCATTGGGGGCTAAGTGTTTGGGTGCTGGAGGCAGCTAACCTGCTGAGTTGTTTTCACTTAAAGCCTGTAGCTTTGGGGACATGGTCCAGAACCTGGGTCTGTGTTGCAGCAGGCTAGCGTGTCTGGCTCAACAAGGCAGGGTTCTGGAAGTCTGGCAGGGAAAATGGGGTCAGAGGTAATTTGAGCACATCAGGTGACAGTCCCAAGGGAGCCTCTGTGACCGAACTCATCACATATATATTTATTTTAAAAGGAAATTTTATATAGACTTTGCATTACACTTTCTTCTGAGGCTGGATATCAATCCAGCATCACTTTCCTCTCCATCCACCACTCACTTTATATCACCCAAAAAAAAATAACATCCCAACATCATAGACTCATAGACTCATAGGTCAGAAGGGACCAATATGATCATCTAGTCTGACCTCCTGCACAAGGCAGGCCACAAAACCCTACCCATACACATTTATAACAACCCCTAACCCATGACTGAGTTATTGAAATCCTCAAAATTGTGATTTGAAGACCTCAAGCTGCAGAGAATCCACCAGCAAGCGACCCATGCCCCACGCTGCAGAGGAAGGCGAAAAACCTCCAGGGCCTCTGCCAATCCACCCTGGAGGAAAATTCCTTCCCGACCCCAAATATGGCGATCAGCTAAACCCTGAGCATGTGGGCAAGACTCACCAGCCAGCACCCAAGAAAGAATTCTCTGCAGTAACTCAGTTCCCATCCCATCCAACATCCCCTCACAGACCATTGAGCAGACTTATCTGCCGATAATCCAATAATCTTCCTCTCTCTGAGCAGCGATGGAAAGCTGGGTGTTTGTAAACCCTGTTTTCTGTGTAGTTTAGTGCCGAAGCTACAGCTGCACAGAGAGACAATGCAAAAAATCTGTGGCTACAGATGGACACAAGCAGCAGAGTCCTACCCTCCACGGGAAGAATTAGTTAGGGGAAGAGTTAATTATCCTCATTTTACGGATGGGGTCACTAAGGTCAAGAGGATCAAGCGGGAAAGAGGCAAGAGGCCAGGGGAAGCAATTTAGAAGCTTGAGTCTGATCAGCTGGGTTGCTCTGTGTTTGAATAAGCGAACTCATCAGACCTCAATTTACACTGGGTTACCCTCATTTTTTTCCCCATTATGTTGCTCCTTGACCAAAAAAAAAATCTATGGAGAAATGTGCAGGATGCTCTCCAGCTGAGATATTTGCATATGAGCTAAAGTAGCATTACCACTCACTGCCACAAGTGCTAAGGCTTTTATCATTTTGTCTTTGGCTAGAGGGCCACATAATCACAAACGGTTGTGCTATGCTGGTAAAACACATGGCAAATACACCCATTAGCTGGTACATTACATCACACAGGGTGCAGGCCTCTAGCTTTTCACTGAAAGACAGCGGGAATGGCAGAACATCAGATCTAACAGGAGACATCTGCCAAACTTTGTGCCAGTGCAGTTTTGTAGCTTTGACAGCTTCCCCCAGGGTCACAAGCCCACTGTTGTACATGCTTGGGGAGGCGCCTCGTATTAATGCACTAAGACTCATTTTTAAGATAAACAACAAGCAGCTTGGATTGAACACGCTGAACTCAGTGAACTGACTCCTCCCAAAGCATGCTATCACGGGAGGGTTTTGTGATGAATTGGTCTGCGATAGGTGCTCCAAAGTGCCAGAGAGGATATTCGGTGGGTCTACCTGCAGAAAAGGGCACTGGAAATCTCATTAGGAGTCTTCACTCTAGATTAGGGTGACCACCTGTCAAGGAAATAAATATCAACTGTCTAAAAAATCTACGGCAAAGCATGCTTTTAAGGGATACCAACCCACTGTGTTTTCTTCATGATATAAAATCAGTGTCTGGTCATTTGCATGTTTATTGCTTGAACACAGCCTCTTTATCCCATCAGTAGGGAATTAGAAAACATTAGGCACCAAAGAAGGGACACTTCTTACCTGCAGCACAGTTGCCTGTCCCCTGGAACAGAAGTAAGAAAGAGGGCTGTGGTTTAGGCTCGGGCCTGGGAAATGCCAGAGTTCTAATCTCTGTTCTTGGGCAAGTCACTTGATCCTCTTGATCTTGGTGACCCCATCTGTAAAATGGGGATAATTAACTCTCCCTCTATTGCGCTAGGGAGTTGTGAGGATTAATGAGCTAACAAGTATAAAGCTAAGGACCAGCTTCCTAGCTGCGGCAAACAGGCATAACTCCACTGTAGTCAACAGTGCTACTTCAGTTACACCAGTTATTTACTATTCTCCTTTTTCGCTTTTCCCCCCAAGAAAACCTTTGCAGACCTCTTAGAGACAACATTAGACACCCCGAGCTGTTAACGCACATAGCGGGAAAGAGGCAAGAGGCCAGGAGAAGCAATTTAGAAGCTTGAGTCTGATCAGCTGGGTTGCTCTGTGTTTGAATAAAAGAACTCATCAGACCTCAATCTACACTGGGTTCCCTCAGTTTTTTTCCCATTATGTTGCTCCTTGATAATGACCAAAAAAAAAAATCTATGGGGAAAATGTGCAGGATTCTTTCCAGCTGAGATATTTACAGAATCAGCAGAAGAGATGAAATGCACTCGCTCCTGATTGGCATGATTTATCTCACTGCCGAGGTGAGAAATGCTAGCGCAGTCTATTGCAATTAGACAATTCATTTCCTTCACCACTGGGCCACACGCGCCAAGTCTGCAGCACCAGAGGTCTTTGTTCTGACGCGTAGCCGTAAGGGGATGTGCCAGCAAGAACTGATGGCAATCTTTGTAAAGCAGTGACTTCTACATGGTTACGGGGTGGTGGCTGCCTCAGGTGGGGGTTCGGTTTCTCTGTGAGTGGCCCGGGAGGATGAGGAAAGCAGCACCACAGTATCTTAGACTTCCCAGGAGCCAGACTCTTAATCAAGCCATGGAGATTACTTTCAGTGTGATGATTCATACTCTTTTAAAGGATATTCCCAGCAAGTTCTTTCCTGCTGTGCTGAGGAGTTTTTGAGATGTAGTTATTTGATTAAGTGGAAGCTCTATGTGCATGGTGAACCATGGCAAAACCTAAGCTTGTCATTTTTCCTCTGAGGTCCTCCTCCCTTTATCCATTCTCTATTGTGTTAGACAGTAGCCCACTCATCCCACTCAGCCAGGATTGTAGGCTCAGTGGCATTTTGGACTCTTCTCTCCCTCTCTCTCTCTACCCCAAATATACAGGCCCATCACTAAACTCTGCCAATTCTTCCTCCATAACATCTCAGGAATCCATCCTGTCTTTCGCTAGGTACTGCCACAACTTCCTTCCTTTCCCATCTCGCTCTGCTCCAGTCTATCCTGACCAGTGCTTAATTTGTAATGAAAGAGATGCCGGGATGCAAGCTATCTTTTTATTTTCATAACTGATGCAGCAAACCCAGAGGTGCCAGGGCTACAAACTGCCAGGCCCAGAGGTGCCAGGGCTGAGACTTTGCATAAATTAAGCACCGACCTTGACAGAAGTGGCTAAAATCCTCCTCCTCATCTGCTCCTTGGGCCCTGGCATTCTCCATTTTGACTAGCTCCACTGGTTTCTTCTCACCATTTCTCATTCACTTCTCCAGGGCCCTACACAGCTCCATTCCTGCCTATATCTCTGCTCTATCATCCCTCCTAACCCATACTTCTCCAGCAACCTGATTTGCTTCACTGCTTCCTTCATATCTTTCTTTTCCCACCCTCATATCCGTTCCTTCTTCCACACTGTCCTCTGTGACCTGGATTAACTTCCCAATCTCAATGTCCTCACCCTTTCGTCATTTAAATCCCTCCCATTGACCTACTTCTTCTGCAGAGCTCACAGACCTTAACCCCTGCCAGCAATGCAGATTGTCACCAACACCACGTATACGTTGGATCCCGTTCTTCTCCGTGTACTCCAATGATTTCAGTGGAGTGACTCCCGATTTACACTCCATCCTGAGCTTAACTTGTTTAGGGATTTCAGATAGAGCCCTGCTCTGTTTGTCCCCAGTTCTCTGAGGCTAGAAATTATCGTTATTATGTATTACAGTAGTGTGTCGAGGCTCCATCCAGCACTGGGGCCCCAGTGCCAGCCGCTCTACAGGCTTCAAGCAAGAGACAAGCACCTGCCCCAACAAGCTTATCATTTAAACAGACAACATGGACCGAGGGAGGGGTAAACGAAAACAATCTACATTGCAAATGTCCTGTTAGCGCCATGAAATTTTCCATTTATTATCATTTTTGTAGGTGCTTTTGGTTATTTTTTACTTCATATAATACATTACACACAAAAACTACATTAAAAGAAAATGAGGAAGGTTGAAAAGTCAATTCATGACAAAAAAATAATAAAAACGAGCTATCAGTGAAATTAAAACCATTACAAGACCCAGTTCACTCTCCCAGAATTCATTGCACTGGACATACTAAAAACAAACTTTTTAAACATTCAGGGAAGGGTCTTGCTTAGTAGGTTATAAGTCTTTATATTTATTAATTTCTAGTAGGCAAGTGCCAAAATATGCAACAACAAAAAGTCAATGCTCCATTGTGCTAGGTATTCTATGAAGCCCTTGTCAGTTGCTGCACGCATTGATCTCAGGGACTATCTACACTTGACTGCTGCAGTGGCACGGCTATACTATGCACTAATGACTATTACTGTTGCCTGCTCTCCCACATTTACTGGGCAAGGGGTTTGTGGCCTCTGCTTCAGGAGCTCTTTCCCCCATATCTGTCCATCCCCCGGGCTGCAATTCATTCTGCCCCAACACAGCCCATCAATTCTGACCTCCCATCAGTTCAACTCCCCATCAGCTCCTTCCCCGCATCAGTTCAGCCTCCAACATCCTCCCTTGTGCTCCTCCTGGGCGTCTTCACCCTCTTCTCCCAAGTCTGGGGTGGGGGTGGCTCCAGGGGCTCCTCCCCCCTCTTTGCGCCTTCCCGGGCAGGTGTGGGGAAGCACAGAGGCACTGTCCTGTCCCCATTGCTCATAGAAGGCGATGGGGAAGCAAGGAGAGGAGCCGGCCTGAGCTGCTGGGCATTTTTGCTCCCTCCTTCAGGTTGTTATGGTGAGGAGAGAGAGGGGCACCTGCACCTGTTCTGATTGGTTATTCTGCCCCAGGAGGAGAGCAAATAGGGTGGGCAGTCAATCAGAGGGCTCAAATGTTCTAGAGGGCTGGAGCTTCTCGGTCATGGCCCAGCTGGCTCCAATCCCAGGAAAGATGCGGGGAAAAAATAATGAGTTGGCAAAGCTGTGAGTGTCAGATGCTCCCAGTCGCATCTGCTGGTTATTCACACCCACTTGGCACCGGAGAGTTGACTACACAAGGTGCAAGGCAGCGATGAAGAATCAGACCCATAATATTCAGTACAAACTTTCCATTCAAACCCTGATCCTTTCCTCTTTACTCAATGAATGTGCTTTTCCCAAGGAGCTGTTGGTTGAAGGGCCTCAGGATTTTCTAGGCCTCTAAGCAGGGGCGGCTCTAGGCATTTTGCCGCCCCAAGCATGACAGGCAGCTTGCCTGCCACCCTCGCAGCAACTGGCAGAGCGCCCTCAGTGGCTTGCCGCCCCAAGCATGCGCTTGGCGTGCTGATGCCTGGAGCCACCCCTGCCTCTAAGCCAGTCGTGGGCTGAAGGCAAGGGCAGTGGCCTTTCATTGCAGAGTTAGTCTGTGGTTGGCTCCGAGCAGGGCAATATGGCTACGTTTCCATTTCTCTTTGATGGCGTCCTGAGTGTGTATCCCCAGTCATATGGAGTCGGCAGAGTTTTGGGTCATTCAGTTTTGCTGTCAAGGACATGTACTGAATGATTGATTGTCAGTCAGGGGCCAGAAGGGGACCCTACCTTAGTGGGTGATGTGCCTTTCTCAAGCCAGGCAATGGGAAGAAGTAGCAGATGAATACATAACAATTGTACTATAGTCTGTTTACAATCATTCAGTCAGTTATCAGTCCTCGTCATTACATCTGCCAACTGAATTGAATCAATCTGGTAAACTGGGACCAAACACACAATATGCATTACAGCTAAATGTAAATGTATGTATCTAAGAACAAAGGATGCAGGCCATACTTCCACAATGGGGGACTCTATCCTGGCAAGCAATGACTCTGAAAAAGATTTGGGGGTTGTGGTGGATAATCAGCTGAACATGAGCTGGGATGCATATACTGGGGAATCTCGAATAGGAGCAGAGAGGTTATTTTACCTCTGTATTTGGCACTGGTGTAACCATTGCTGGAATATGGTGTCCAGTTCTGGTACCTACAATTCAAATAGGATGTTGATAAATTGAAGAGGATTCAGAGAAAAGCCATGAGAATGATTAAAAGATTGGAAAACCTGCCATATAGTAATAGACTCCAGGAGCTCAATCTATTCAGCTTAACCAAGAGGAGGTTAAGGAGTAACTTAATTATAATCTGTAAGTATCTACATGGGGAAAATATTCTATAACGGTCTCTTCAATGTGGCAGAGAAAGGTATGACATAATCCAGTGGCTGGAAATTGAAGCTAGACGAATCCAGACTGGGTATAAGGCATAATTTTTAACAGGTAGGGTAATTAATAATTGGAACAATTTACCAAGGGTGGTGGTGGATTCTCCATCACTGACAATTTTTAAATCAAGATTGGATGTTTTTCTAAAAGATCTGCTTTAGGAATTATTTGAGGGTAGTTCTCTGGCCTGTGTTATATAGAACTAAATCAGGAGTCAGCAGCCTTCAGCACGCAGCCCATCAGGGTAATCCGTTGGTGGGCCATGAGACATTTTGTTTATGTTGACCATCCGCAGGCATGGCCCCTCTCAGTGGCTGCGTTTTGTTGTTCCCGGCCAATGGGAGCTGCAGGAAGAGGCGGACAGCATATCACTGCGGCCGCTTCCCGCAGATTCCATTAGCTGGGAATGGTGAACTGTGGCCACTGGGAGCTGCAAGGGGACGTGCCTGCAGATGGTCAACATAAACAAAATGTTTCGCGGCCCACCAGTGGATTACCCTGTGGGCTGTGTGCCAAAGGTTGCTGACCCCTGAACTAAATGATCACAGTGCTACCTTCTGGCCTTGGACTCTATGAATCTTCATATGAGACACAGCATCATATGCTTTATTATAATCAGAACCTGCTACAACTACTTTCCCTTCATCCACTCATTTTGATACGGTGTCGTAATTAATAATAACATCTCCATCCATCTGAGGGTCTCAGTGCAGTTTACAGGCATTAATCAATGGCATTGTAACAATGCAACACAGGAGAATTTGACTCTATGGATGCTAGTCAAATAACTAGACTACAAACACTCCCAAATTCTGGAAATACTCGGAGATTGCAAATGGCATTGTTACATGTGAAATGGGGAAATCTGAGTCAGTATTGTACCAAAGACTCAGCATTGTAACAAGCAACACTATAGCTGGAGATACTGAATTTCAGAGATTCCAAATGGAGGTCCTAACCACTCATGGTTATTAAGATGCCTTGATTAGAGGTTTGGGCTAATGGTCATTTTGCCAGAGCAGGGGTGTGAATCTTAGTCCTCTGGCCAGATTCCAATTCAAGTATCACCATCCTGCCTACCATAAATGTATTCCATAGATTCAGTTGGATGTTGGATGCATTTTTTGCGATTACCTTCCTGTAAGGTATTGTTGTGTGATGTTTACCAGCTACGGATGTCACCTCAGAGGTGGCCACATTTAAAGTGACCTCTAGGTATAATTTGTATACCACTTTGCAAAGTGCTTCAGGTGGAAAGAAACTATTTGAAGAGCAGATATTCATTAGTACTACCAGATGCCTAAGCACTTTGGAAGGCTTAGGAATTGTGAGACGGGTTATTAGGAGCAGCAACATTTTGCTGACTAGCCATTGTCCATTCTAGTCATGTTTAACCCCCACCCAATACTTTTGTTTTGTTTTGCCAGATGGTAAATAAATGCAGCAATGGAATCAGATTCCTGGTATATGGCCCCAAACCTCCTCCCTTTTGTTGCCATTTGCGGGGTGGGCCATGTGTTAATGGTATCTGCTCTGGCTGGATCAGTGGGCACACTCATCTGAAGAAATGATGTGGCCAAAGTACTGCTCCTGGGACCTCAACAAGTCCCAGTTGGATGGCTTTAAGTGTTCAAGCCAGCCTGCTGCAGCCAGTTAAACACATCCTCTGGGCAATTGCAGTGTTTCTGGAAAGTCCTCTCCAAAACAATCACATCATGCTGATAAACCAAACATGTGGCCTACGGAATATCTGCCAAAATCAAATCTATTTGTCTTTGAAAGGAGCTGGGGGAATTGCTGAGACCAAAAGGCATCATGCTAAATTGAAAGAGGGGGACGTACAGTCCAGGGACAGCCCTCTAGGTGTGTTTCCCCTTGCCAGAAGCCACTGGCTAAATCCAATGTTCAGCAAAGACTGGGACACCCGGACTGTCCTCTGTGCAGGGGAATGGCTCTGCAGTTTGCTTGTTTTTTGAGTGCTTATGAAAGGTGCTGGACTGAGAAGCCCTGGAGACTGAAGTCCTCTGTCCCTCAAAGAGGTGCAGTGCAAACTTTGGCAAGTCAAACGTCCTTCAGAACCACCCAGGTAGCATGCCTGAGCTCTGTGCTGGAGGGGTAGAAGGGGAATTTTGGTTTCCATTGCTTACTTAGATCTAGTTCTTTCTGTTGTGTTTGTTTAGCACAATGGGGCTGTGAGCCCAGTTGGGGCCTTTGGGTAGTGCCATAACAATAATCTGCTGAGACTGGCGATGTATATTTTGGGATGTGCACACTCGTCCAACTCATTCCTAACTAGCAACCTAGAAAGCCTTGCTATGAGAATCACCGGACCCATTCAGTTCCCTCTTATTCGTCTCTTGTAGTATGTTCATTAAGCTACCAATAACACAGAGGCCACTTTTTTTTAACTAAACAAAGATACCAGAATTGCTGAAGGATATTTTGAAATGTGTAATTTTTGCATCACGCTTTGTATAACAGGGTACCACATGCTAAAACCACTGAATTGCTCAAACAGACTTTTTCTTGGTGACTCTTTGGAAACTTGCATTTTGTTTTTTTAGAGACACCTCACTGATCCTTCCAGCTATGTACTTGATAAAAATCTCCTTCCGCTGCCAATCTGTCAAACTTGCAACCCAAAAGGAATGCTGGCAAAAGCAAAAATGGACAAGATGTCACACACTCGCCCTCCACCCCTTTGCTAACATCTGCCAGTGCAAGGTTGAACTCAGAGAAAAAAAAAAAAAGCTATGCCTGCCAGCCAGTTGATGGATAGTGGCGCCATGATCAAAAATGGCCAAGGCAGATCTTACAGCAGCCCTGGCACCAGTTCCAATGCAGTTCCAGGACAGGAGCTTCCGTGGTTGTCTCTGGTTTCAGGATGCAAAGTGGAATATTCTTTCCAGCAGCCAATGGGACTGAACCTGGAAGGTGCTGAGTTCCCTCTTCTCTGATGATTTAAATGGCAATTGAAGGCGCTGAGCAGCCCAGAGGCAGGGGCGGCTGTAGACATTTTGCCGCCCCAAGCACAGCGGCATGCCGAGGGAGGTGCTCTGCTGGTCGCCAGAAGGGCAGCAGGCGACTCCGGTGGACCTCCTGCAGGCGTGCCTGCGGAGGGTCCGCTGGTCCTGCGGTCCGCAGGTTCTGCGTCTTTGGTGGACCTCCCTCAAGCACTCCTGCGGGAGGTCCACCGAAGCCGTGGGACCAGTGGACCCTCCACAGGCATGCCTGTGGGAGGTCCACTGGAGCTGCCTGCTGCCCTCCCGGCGACTGGCAGAGTGCCCGCTGCGGCATGCCACCCCAAGCATGTGCTTGGCATGCTGGAGGCTGGAGCTGCCCCTGCCCAGAGGAACAAGCCCTACAGCCTTAAGGGCTTGTTGTTGGTGTGCTATGAATGGAATGTTTAGAGCTTACGATGCAGGAGTTATATAAAAAGGTCCACGAGCTCCTTTCTGGAGACCATTGTCAACGTGACACACTCCCTCTGCCGGTCTGTACTCTGTGGATCCCAGTCAGGGAGGAAGACATTAGGTTTCTGTAACGGGGTGAAGACTCACCGGGGCAGTGTCTCCTGCTGGTCGTCCTGGGAATGAGCTTTTCCAGCCTGGAGCACCCTCTGGAGGCCACTGTCTCGTCTGCCGCTGGCCCCCGTGTCCCTCCTGGACCCCGGTGTCCCTTTACATCAGGGCTTTGCCCCCTGCAGTGCCCCACACTCTGGGTATCCCTGCCCAGGGGAACCCCCAATGTCCTATCCCCACCTTGCCTCAGTGGCTACTGCCAGTCACCATCTAGCCCCCGCTCCCTGGGGCAGACTGCAGTCTGTAAACCACTCATCATCGGCAAGAGGGTTAGGACCTGCTGCCTTTGCCTACTCTGGGCTGCACCTCTGCAACCCCAGTACCTTCTCGGCCTTTACCAAGGCCTGCAGCCTGGGGGTTTTCAGGCTGGAGCTCCCCCGCTCCTCTGGCCTTCCCCCAGCCCTGCTCAGCTCCCAGGCAGCCAGGTCTGTCTCTCTCCACGGCTAGAGAGAGACTGTGTGTTTTCTTCTGGCCGCTGCCCTCTTATAAGGGCCAGCTGGACCTTGATTGCACGGGTTGCAGCTGTGGCTGCTTTCCCATTCAGCCCAGCTTCTCCTCTGCCACAGCCCTCTTCCAGGGCTGTTTTAAGCCCTTCAGGGCAGGAGCAGGGTAACCATCCCGCTACAGTTTCTACTGGTTTTAATTCATTTCTCTGTGACCCAGCACCTGAGTCAGCATGTCTGTTGCACAGAGAGATACTGCAAAAAACGACCCCTTTCAAGTATCTAAGGTATTTACACCCTTTCTTTTTAAAAAGCCAAAAGAACATACCCGCTAATGCACAACAGGAGAAGAATCACAAGCCAGGCATCGTGTTCTTACATGTTCAGCTGTCTACATCCTTGATATACTGCAGCTTCCCTCCTAAGGCTGCTTGTGGAGAATTATTAAGGACAATCACTCCCCGTTCATTTGCAACTTCGGCGAAGAACGTCAGCTGATCACTATTGTGTCTCACGTAGCTGTCTAGTAAAGATTCCAGGTGGAGTATTAATTCCGTGAGGAGGGATGATCCTACTGGGGGGATACTGTAGAGGCATCAGGCTTTAACTCTTTCACTGCTCTGCTGTGCTGCCGGACTTCCTTAATGCCACATTGAAATCGGAACCTTGAGACAAAGCTGGAATGTTTGGCGACCCAGTGATTGCGTTATGCTCGGCACACCTGGGACATTCTGCAGCCTGTTATACCTCGGCTGTACATTGAATGTTCAGAAAGTAAACATAAAGCCAGTTAATTATCACAAAAATAGCATTACAGAAGAAGTGTGGTCTGACTGGGAGTCAAGACTTAAGAACATAAGAACATAAGAATGACTGTACTGGGTCAGACCAAAGGTCCGTACAGCCCAGTATCCTGTCTACTGACAGTAGCCAATGCCAGGTGCCCCAGAGGGAGTGAACCTAACAGGCAATGATCAAGTGATCTTTCTCCTGCCATCCATCTCCATCCCCTGACAAACAGAGGCTAGGGACACCATTTCTCACCCGTCCTAGCTAATAGCCGTTCATGGACTTAACCAGCATGAATTTATCCAGTTCTCTTTTAAACCCTGTTATAGTCCTAGCCTTCATGACTTCCTCAGGCAAGGAGTTCCACAGGTTGACTGTGCGCTGTGTGAAGAGGAACTTCCTTTTATTTGTTTTAAACCTGCTGCTCATTCATTTCATCTGGTGGCCCCTAGTTCTTATATTATGGGAACAAGTAAATAACTTTTCCTTATTCACTTTCTCCACACAACTCATTATTTTATACACCTCTATCATATCCCCCCTTAGTCTCCTCTTTTCCAAGCTGAAAAGTCCTAGACTTCTGCATTCTATTCCCAGCATGGCCGTTGGTTCACTGTGTGATCATGGGCACATCAGTTAAGAACTTTGGGGGTGGGGAGAGATTTTGAGAGGCACAAATATTTGTTAGTGTCTGACTCCCACTGTGCCTTTGAATATTGTATCTTCTGTGCCTCAACTGCCCCATCTATAAAAAGAGTATAATAATACCTACAAAGTTGTATGAGGCTTAATTAATCAATGTTTGAAAAGTGCTCTGAGATCCGAGGATTAAAGTCATTGTATATATGTATAATAAGTGCCATATAATATGTTGTTTGGGATTTTTTCATGCTACATATGCTACCTGATAAAGCTTTATGGCTAAGATTTTCCTGCGATTGTAGGTACTTCCATTTTGGGGTGCCCAACCTGAGGCACTTTAAAAGGGCCCTGGTCTTTCAGAAAGCGCTGAGCACCTGCTGTCACGGAATCCCTGGATGATGCTCTGGAACTGCTCCCCACAAAACCAGTCAGGACCTCTCCCATGGAGCAGACTGTCTGCAGGGCAAGAATCTCACATGGCTTCACCTTCCTGGGTCTAACCTCGGAGTATTCAGCATTCTCTGCTCCTCTGTGCGCTTCCCACAGCGAGTCTGCCCAGACCGGGTCCTGGTGAAGCCAAATGGTCCTGCACCCCCACTTCACAGTCAGATGTGACTCTTAGCCAGCCAGTAAAACAGAGGTTTATTAGATGACAGGAACACGATCTAAAGCAGAGCTTGTAGGTACAGAGAATGGGACCTCTCAGCTGGGTCCATTCTGGGGCTCAGTGAACCAGACAACCCCATCTGCCCTCACTTCCCGTCCCCAGCCAGCTTGCAACTGAAACCTCCTCCAGCCCCTCCTTTTCTGCTGAGTTCCTTTCCTGGGCCAGGAGGTCACCTGACCTCTTTATTCTCCCACACCTTTAGCATCCCCTTGCACGAGGGAAAGGCCTGGGCCATTAGTTCCCAGGAGACTGATTGTCGGCCAGAAACTGAGGCACCTACACAGTATTCAGAGGAAACGTTAAGAACAGTCACACTTCGTCACACCTGCCCTCTGCAAATTAGAGCCCTTTAAAATGTTTCATGCCGGCTGCTCAAAAATCAAAGCCTCAAAGCTTCTACCGCTTTTGAAAATCTTGGTGTTTCAACATGTTCATTTCTAGGCATCTCCTTGCCCGCGAGATATTGACAAAGGAGTTTAGGGAAGAGGAATAAAAATGATCACAGGGTTGAAGCGATTGATTTACAAGGAAAATTTTAAAGAACTAATTACGTATCTGTTTATCCAGACGCTGATATTGGTGCCCATAAGTGTAACATCTGAGTGCCTATAGTATGGCTATGTGACAACTATGGAGGAATATGACAAATCTGCTAATATTTCAAAGGGGGTAAATACTGAGAAATGATTTGGCTTAATAAAAGCGGGTATAGAGGGGAGGAGTGGACCCAGCTTAAGAAAGGGAAAATTTAGGCTGAAAAGTTTTCTGACAGTGAGAGCTCTTCGTCTATGGAATAATCTCTGAAGGGAAGTGGCGGATGTGACACAGCACACTGCTAAGACTTTGGAGCAGGAACTCTCTTTTACTTCTGCGTTTGGATAGTACCTAGCACAATGGGGTTCTGGTCCAGGACTGGGGCTCCTTGACACTACGATAATACAAATAAATAATAATAATGGCTGGACATGCCATAAAGTAATGTATGTAGTGGGGTCCTACCCATCTCTGTGTTCTGCAAACACAGCAAGATACAGGATCAAGCACCTGTCTTCTTTGATTAATCAATTCAGGGAAGTCCCATGGCCTGTGTTATGCCGGAGGTCAGACTAGACCAGTGTCACTCAGACCTCAGTGGTTCAGAAGCCAAATTAGAGATCAACATTACCCAAAAGAGCCGCAGGGGTGTGAATTTATTGTTTCAATTTACTCAGGGCCGGCTTTAAGCCGATTCTCCCTATTCCCTGGAATCGGGCCCCACGCCTAAGAGGGCCTTGCGCCTCAGGTGTCTTTTTAATTTTAAATGTTTTTTTTTACTCACCCAGTGGCAGGGGAGGGGGGTCCGCTCCAGGTCGTTGGCAGCACTTTAGCAGCGGGGGATCCTTCGGTGCCGCAGAAGACCCAGAGTGGACCCCCACCCCCGCTGCCAAAGTGCTGCCGAAGCCCCGGACCACTGCTGGGTATTCGAATCGGGCCCTGCGGGTCATAAAGCTGGCCTTGCATTTACTATAATACTATATATTCAGTCTGATGGGGAAATATTTCGATATGTTATTCTCACAGCAAAATGACTGACCAAGTATTATTATTTTATTAACTACAATTAGTTAATAACATAGTAAAAGCTTCTTGATGGGTTAATAATTTAGATTGGTTAATAATTAAATCACACCGTGTTTTAATATCAAGCGCTGCAAAGAGCCGCAGGAGACACATTAAAGATCCACTTGCAACTTGCGAGCCTCAGTCTGAGTATCATTGGGACAGATGATCACAGTGGTCTCTCCTGGCCTTATGAGCTACGAGTCTTTTTCTCTTTATCCAGGCTTGGGAAAACATCAAGGTCCTTCTCTACATGTGAAAGTCAATTCAACGAAAATGCTGGGAAAACTGTGTAAGATCCCGAGGCGCCTCAGCCATACTTCAAGTGACAGAATTACCAGCTTCTAAAGCATAGAATTCCCCCACACTCTTTGCTATTTTTAGCAGGGGTGGTGGCGGTATTGTACATGGCAAATATCAGAAGGCGAAACTGATTTTCAGGAACCTTGTGTTAGTAGTTTTTAAGCTGACACCTACACCCTTTTATGGATTCAAGATCTTACAGCTGACTTTTATCTGTAAAGTACTCACAACTAACAGCTGGAGAATTGCATATGGGGCTGCCCCAATGAACTCGGGCGACAAGCCAAAGAAAAGATTAGCTAATATCCCAGTTTGTGCTAGATTCACCACGGGGAGCATGATGGAGTCTGGAGCTGCCTTATGGGAGGCATCAAGTGAGTGCCATTGTTTGGCACAGTAGCATATTCCTAATAATAACCCTTAGCACTTACATACAGCACTTTCCATCCATCGTCCTCCAAGAGCTTTCCAGTGAAGGGTGGATATGATTGTCTCCATTTTATACATCCGGGGGCTAATCTTGATCTTACTTTGATCTTATCTAATCTTTGATCTTACCGATCAAACTCCAGTGAAGTAAAATTAGAATCTGGCATAAGGCTCAATGAATTAAGGTAGCATATGAGTCATCAACCAATGTGGAAACAGAATCCCCTGTATGTCTCAGGCCCTTCCCACTGCACCATATTTAATGGGGCATCCCAGTGTATAGGCTATCCGCCCGTTTGAGTCTGATTCAGTAAGGTTCTGAAGCAAATGTCTAATTTAAAAGCACCTGGATAGTCCCATGAGACACTGATGGAACTAAGCATATAGTTAAAGTTAGGCTGAAAAGTGGGCAGACAGCAATCCCCTAGATTCCTTAGATTATGTGAAAGCATATAGGAAGCTCCCACGTCACCTTTCCTAACTGTTCATTGTTCTATATTCTTCTGTTGGTATCTTATTTGTCAACTGTCTAAATTATAGTCCTCATCTTTTCAATCTCTCCTATATGGAAATCTTTCCGTGTCTCCTTTCTGGATCTTCTTTATTTTTGCACTGTTCTTTGAGAACTGGTGACCAAAACTGCGCATAGTATTACAGGAAAGGGAGTAACACCAGTTTACACAAAGGCTTTATATACAGTTTTCAGTCCAGTTCACTACTGTTTTCTTAATACAGTTATGAAGCCATTGTAGGCCACAAAGACCTCGAGCTACCAACTAGTTTGGTATAAGACTTAAGAAATGGTGCAAGACTGACTCTCGCTGTAATGGCTTTCCATTCCTAGAAAGCCTCACATCTGTCTTAATCGGGTCAGCTTTCACTTAGTTCAAGACTGCTCGCAATTTCGTCTACTGCTTTACACACACATTGAACAACAATTGTCACCACCTCGGCAGCAGAATGCTGACCAGAGCAATGCTACACAGCAGTTTAGGGCGGGAAAAGAAGAAAACCAAATCTGCAAATGTAGCATGGGATTTTCATGATCTCAAGTGGACATGACTTCAGTTTAATATCTCACCTTAAAAATGGCACCTGCAGTAGCATAGCACTCCCTATCACTATAGCAGGGCATTGATGGAACAGTATAGAAGAGAGAAAAGTCTATTCTATCAACTGCATCATTTCTTGGTCTTCCTTTAGTGGTTGCCTGTTTAATCCTGGTGGGTTTGTGAGATCAGACCATACAGAGGTGAAGTCTCATGAAGGAATCTCTTTGGGGTTTTTGCCTCTGTCAGAAAAGGATGTCTTGGGCTCATAGTTGGGATCTCAGTGCGAAGAGGAACCTTGCTGCAAATTTGCTTCTACCCCCAGAACAGGGAGGCAGAAGATGTCCATCACTTGGTGTTTTTCCTCCCCAGATCTTTTTGCAGTCCTGCCTGGGGTAGGAGTGATCCTGGTAGGGAGGGGCGGCTTTTTGCATTGCTTAGTTTTTATAGGGATATATACAAGTCTTTCAGGAACACTGCTCTCTGACTCAGGCACATTAAGTTATGGTGTCTCCGAGGAGCTGGGATGAGGTATTGTCCGTGACAGAAGATATTGACTCCGGACGTTTTAAAAACAGTCAAGCTATATGACTTAAGACAACAAGCATTATTCAGAACTCATGCACATCCAACTGGCAAAGCCTGTTAATACCCAAAGAGCATCTCAATGCAGCTTGAACATTTTTTCAACCATCCAAAACATGAGCGAGAGAGAGAGAGAGGGAGAGAAAAGAAATGGCCTTTTTACTTTTTATTGTGTCTGCAAACGTATGCATTTTTTATAAGGACCATAAGCGTCCCTTAGTATATGGAAACTCATCATGTTGCTTAGGGAAGATTTCAGCTTGCCAGCAGAGAAACAGCCAGACCAGCAATGGGGTTGGGTATATCTGTGTTTATGAATCTCTCATATGTTGTCCCTGAAGAGATCCCTCCACAGCCTCTGAAGGAACATCTCACAATGACTCATACTTCTGCTTCCCGAACTTAGGGGAAGGTTGATCCCAGGTACGCAACTGACTTGGCAGGAAGCAAGAAGAAACAGGGATGGGCAGGGGAAAAAAGCAACAAGGGTGGAAGGGAAAACACTGCAAACGTGGGGAATGTAAATAAACCTGTCTGAACCTCACAGATGTGACATCATTAAATTCCGTCACCCGAGTCTTTTGCTCCCAAACTGATAACTAATTAAAAAGACACATTTTTACTACTCCCTCAGCCTTATAATTTAATTAAAAGCAGTTTTCAGCTGGCCCGGCCAAACATCAAGAACTTCTCCAAAAGTTTGTACGCAAGGGAAACTCTTAATGCATAGTGTGGTCAGCTTTGTCATCAGATGAGCAGATTTTTACTGGCAAAGGGGGTGAGAGAAAAACAAAGTGAATGTTGTTCTGTTCACAGTGGGTTTCAGCACTGGTTCAGGCTAGAGTTGAAGCCCATCTCCCCAATCTGGAATATTGTCAGCGCTTACTCTGCACCATCCAGACAATCTGGTGTGTAATGGACACACAACTCAGCCAAATTGCATCTTTCATTTTTAGTCTCTTTTTTCTCTCTTCTTTCCATTCTTGGCTGGAAGGTTCTTTTTTTGTGTGTGTTATTTCTCTTCGTTGCTGTCTGCGGCACCTGTCTTTGTAATAAATAAAGCATCCAGCCGCCTTTGATGCACCCCAGAGGGAAAGAGTTGGAAGGTTACAGCATGATGACATGTCCTTTTGCCAACAACTATGCTCATAAAGCAAGTGCTCATTAAACTCTATCAGTTTTTATGATGGAAACTGATCCATGACTCCCAGCCATGGGCTTTTACAGACATTTTCATTTTCCATCAAAATACACTGACCCTATCAGTATATGGTCAATCGCCTGAATATGTTTAATGATCTTTAAGTGGCAGGATTGTTTACAACAGCTCATGAAATTGCAAGCAGCCGTAAACACCCTGCTTCAGTCCTCCCTCTGCTCTGCTTAGTTATATTACGTACGTCTCAGGGTTTTTTTTTTGTTGTTATCGATAGTGACGTTTAGATATTTTAAACCATAGGCAAAACTGGCCTGAACTGATACAACATGAGGATGCCTCTGAAATATTATCAATGTTCCCCTCTCAGATTTCACCCCACATGCTTTACTAGTGTGATTTTAGTGCCAGTGGCACACTGGCACTTGAAGACATACCTCCTTTGTTTATCTGTAAATGGGAACAGGCAGTAGCACGTCTCCTCTCGGACCCTTTCTGCAAGCATGGTTTTTGGGAGTAAAAGTGTTGCTCAGAAGTCATGTTCATTCTGTCCTTGGCTCACAGAAACTCATCTTGTTGCTTAGGGAATGCTTCAGCCTAATGTTTAAGATGGCAGAGGCAACATTATTTATTATCGTTATCTATTATTTGTATCACCGTAATGCCTAGGTGTCCTAGTTATGGACCAGGACCCAACTGTGCTGTGTACTGTGCAAACACAGAACAAAAAGACCATCCCTTCTCCAAAGAGTTCACAGTCTGTGTAGAATAAGACACAGGACAGCAGATGGAGAGCTTGGCGAGGCTGAGGAGTTGTCTGAAGGCCAGAAGAGGAGATCATCGTCAGAAGCAAGCTCCCCACAGACCAGGACACACCAACTCAAACGGCACCAGACCCTGCCAGAGCAACAGATACAAAACCCACAGACGTATCTCCACCTACTATGATGATCAATTCCCCCCAACACACCTTTCAAGACACATGGGTCCTACACATGCCTATCACAACATGTGGTGTACCCCATCCAGTGCACTGAATGCCCCTATAGCAGCGATGTGGGTGAAACCAATCACTACGCTCTTGACTGAACTCACACAGAAAAATGATAAAACATTAAAACACTAGTCGGTGAACACTTTTCACAAAGTGATTACTCAATGTCTGACCCCCCTCAGTCCTCCCCCTCAAAGGAAACCTGCACAACACCTTCAAAGGAGGAGTCTGGGAGCTTAAATTCAGAACTTTGCTAAAAATCATGGAATTAAGGAAGACACTGGATTTATGGCTTATTGCAACACTCTGTTGTAACCCACTAACCCCTCCTTTTTTTGTCCTATGACTGCAGAGGCATTAACTGGCCACTTCACCTTGCATGGTCTCTTACAAGATGTGTTAACTGCTTATGCTAAACAATCTGTTCTGCCTTCTATTTAGCCGTGACACTCTGAGTATCCAAAGACGAAGAGCGCTGTGTAAGCTCGGAAGCTTGTCTTTCTTACCAACAGAAGTTGATCCAATCAAAGATATCACCTCCCCCATTATGCATTTCTAATATCCTGGGAACAACACAGCTACAACCACACTGCAAACAACAATGGAAATTTTTTGTAGGCATCACGACAAAGGAGTTTTAAAGAGGATAATGTGGTAGCTTTGCAGATGTGTATGGGTAGCTCCTCCCAAGCATGAGGGACAGGATATGAGAAAGTGTGAAGGTTCTTGTTTGAAGTGGGTGATGGAGGCTAGTCTCCAGTTGAAACCCATAAAGACTTCGCTGCTTTCCAAATACATTTACAGGCTCATCTGGTTCATCCCAGATGTGACTGCCCACAAGAATGCCAGTTATGTGAAAGTATAGTATGCCAGACAGCACTCCAGGACTTTCAGTGTGCTGTAGCAATGTCCACACAGGACATTACTGAACAACAAGCTGGTGTGATGTAGATTAACACCCTAGCTTGCTGCGTAATAACTTGTCATGTAGACACACCCTGAGACACCCAAGGGAAAGGACAGAGGCCCTGAGATGGCAACCTTGCAAAGTCAGTAATAGACTGCAATCCTGGGGTTCTACAAAGGCTCTACTGCTTGAGTGAGGTTCATTATTACAAACGACAGATTGTCACATGACAAATCCCAGCCTAGACAGATGTGGTTGGCACAGGACACACAAGTCAGCCGAGTGTATCTAACCCCAAGTAGCATGGACACATTGCTTCGGGGAACACAGCAGGCAACAGAGATCTAGGTTTCTGCTGCTCCCTAGGAGTACAACACCAAGAACAAAGTAGGGCTTATAGCATAAAATCTGTGAGGGGAAGCATAAAAGACATGCCGAGAGCCAGGAGCTTTTGTGGAGATGGGCAGATAGTTCTGGACATTGAGTCAGTGGCTGGGCTTGGATGGGATCATCCTGGCTTTCAGACCTGTGCTCTAGCCCCTAGTAGCTCTGCCCGAGGTGACAGCACAGCATCGCTCGTTTAGTACTTAGCTTTTGCTTTGGACCTGTGAAGGTTTTGCAGACGGCAGCAGATCCCTTCCCAGTCTCTGGCATGGAGAGGTGGCTCAGACCTGTGCAAAGGTGGCAGCAGTGACACAGAGGACAGGTGGACAGAAAGGGCTGGAAAGAGTAGGTCTGCAAAGGGGGAAGACTGTGGTTGCTCTTGCAAGAAATGAAAATATAACATATTGGAAAACAAATTGACCCAGAAGCCCGTGATTTCAGCAATTTGGTACTGATGAAAGATGCTGTTTGGCATCCCTGGAATGGATACTGCACAGGCAGCAGCGGGGCCAGATTTCCCCCTCTTCCTTCTGCCAGCAGGACTCAGGTGGGACCTGGAGGAACCAACCGCCACGAGGGCTGAGAGCAGAGTTTGGTTTCCATGGCCTTTCTCTGCCAAGATGCCAGTCAGCAGCAATCGTGCTGTTGGTTTTTGCCCTCCAATTTTTGTCCTCCCGGAGACCCATGGCTTCACGTCAGGTCAGGCCATTCTAACAGGGTAACCACTTTCATTTCGTGCTGACCTGGGCCTGGACTCAAATGGGGAACTGGAGGAGACATGCCAATCCACTGAGCCAGCTTTCCACCAAGCACCCGTGTACTGTAGGGAACAATCCTGCACCATCAGGGAAAGGGATGGATGATATATTTCCCATATCCAACATCTATGATTCCATGAACTACCTGTCTCCTAACCTACAGCCCAGACAGGAATTATAGATTACTAATGATAAGAGTTATGTATCTAAGCATTAAGACTGTCTTCTGAACACACTGACAGGAGCATGTGGCCTATTAAAACTGCCTGGAATTAAAGTGATCTAAGTATGGCTTCAGGCAGAACTACCGAGGGGGCTTATTTTAAATTGCTTTATTTAACTGTACTCCTAAGCCTGACATGGGCTTTGCACTTGCTTCCCGTGGATTTTTTGGTGTTTGCATGAACTTAGTGAACCTGGTCACGTGTGCCAATGGTTATATTTGCACAAGCCATTCTGCCCGTCTCTATTTGTGTTGCCACTACATCAATATGACTTGGCGAGGGGAGGCCTCCAGCTTCGTTTCAGCTGTATGCAAATCAGCTTTGCCGCCACCTTTCAGGCTTTCCACCTGTCTGTCTTTCCTGACCTCTCTGAAATGCTACAGTATACCAGCGTTAGCCTGCTGCTGAACTTCTCACATACAAGGGTGACATAGAATAAAGTTAAACGCTCTCCCCACAAGTGTAACTCCTGGGAGGGTGGGGGGTGGGAAAGAGTCCCAAACTTGCTTGTGTTTTCAGGGTGCAGGGAGGAGGAGGGATAAAGTCTGGGGCCATGTCTTGCTTGCACATTTTCCAGAGCTGATGGGTTTCCAAAGTTTCAGAGTCCCTTCCGGAGATGTGAGGTCACCTTTGGTATGTGGGGCTAGTCTTATCATAACCCTCCCCCTTTCCATACCATGGAGACCTCCCAATTTGCTTTTCTGTTCTTTATTTAGTTGTTGTTCTGAAGCAGATGTTTCTTACGTATGTCAAATGATTGGTAGCGATGGGAAGGAGACAAACAGGGCTGTCAAGTGGGAGGGTTGTAGTGGGGAGGCTCTTGCCAATTATGGGGACGCAAGATATAACCATGCCGAGATGCAGCATCACCACACAATAATAGTTTGCGGTGCTGCCAATATTAAATGCATAACTGAAAAGTACACCAATGTGAAGGAAAGACAGAGAGAATAGTCACAGGCCAGCTCCATCAGGAGCTCTTTAATGACTTGAAAGAACTAGCTGAAGCAATCTTGGAACCATTAGCAATGATCTTTGAGAACTCCTAGAGGACTGGTGAGGTCCAGAGGACTGGAGAAATGCAAACATAGTACCTATCTTTAAAAAGGGGAACAAAGAGGACTCAGGGAATTATAAAGCAGTCAGCCAAACTTTGATATCTGGAAAGATACTGGAACAAATTATTAAGCAATTAGTTTGTAAGCACTTGGAGAATAAAAGTTATAATGAGCAGCCAGCATAGATTTATCAAGAACAAATCATACCAAACCAACCTAATTTCCCTCTTTGAAAGGGTTACTGGCCTAGTGGATTGGGGCAAAGCAGTAGATGTGATATGTCTTCATTTTAGTAAGACTTTTGACACAACCTCACATGACATTCTCATAAGCAAATCAGAGGAATGTGGTCTAGATGAAATTATTGCAAGGTGGGTGCACATCTGGTTGAAAGACTGTACTCAGAGTAGTTATCAATAGTTTGCTGACAAACTGAGAGGGTGTATTTAGTAGGATCCTGCAGATTTATGACTTGAATAATGGAGTGCAGAGTATGCTTATAAAATTTATGGATGACATCAAGCTGGGGCGGGAGGGGGTTTGTAAGCACTTTGGAAGACCAGACTAGAATTCAAAATTATCTTGACAAATTGAAGAACTGGTCTGAAATCAACAAGCTCAAATTCAATAAAGAGAAGTGCAAAGTACTTCTCTTAGCAAAGAAAAATGAAACACACAACCACAAAAAGGGGAATAGTTGGGTAGGTGTTAATACCATTGAAAAAGATCTGGAGGTTATAGGGGATCACAAATTGAATATGAGTCACCAATGTGATGCAGTTGCAAAAAAGGTTAATATCATTTTGGGGTGTATTAACAGGGGTGTTGTATGCAAGACAGGGGAGGTAATTGTCTCATTGTAGTTGGGCCTGCTGAGGCCTCGGCTGTAGTACAGTGACCAATTCTGAGCACCACACATTAGAAAAAGATGTGGACAACTTGGAGAAAGCCAAGAGGAGAGCAGCAAAGATGATAAATAGTCTAGTAAAACTGACCAATGAGGAAAGGTTAAAAGACCCCGGTGCATTTAGTCTTGAGAAATAAACACCAAGGGAGACCTGATAACAATCTTCAACCATGTTAAGGGCTGTTATAAATAGGACTGTGATCAGTTGTCCTCCATGTCCACTGAAGGTAGAACAAGAAGCAATGGGCTTAATCTGCAGCAGAGGAAATTTAGGTTAGATATTGGGAAATACTTTCTAATTATAAGGGTAGTGAAGGTCTGGAATAGATTTCAAGGGAGATTGTGGAATCCCCAATCACTGGAGGTTTTTAAGAACAGATTGGACAAACACCTGTCAGGGATGGTTGAAGTTTACTTGGTCCTGCCTTGGTGTAGGGGGCTGGACTTGATAACTTCTTAAGGTCCTTTCCAGACTTACCTTTCTATGATTCTATGAATGATGATCATTTTTGTTGGGGACAATTTCTGTTAAAGTGAATTTTGTGTGGGTGAAAAGTAGAGGACTGCAGGCCCCAGAAACCTAAGTTCTCTAGGACTGGTATAGCACAGGCAGTTAATGCCAACTTTGCTGGGTCAAAGTTCCAGTAATAACCTTATAAATGTCCTTTTGTTACATCCTCCGACGCTAACAACCAGGTTATTTTCTTGCTTCCTTGAAGAATGAGCAGCAGCTGCAAACATCTTGTGTGGATTATTTGGCCTGACTTCAGCAATTTTGGTGACTTTGATATTTTCGGTGCTTAGAGATGTCCCAATTGTTTTCCAGAGCTTTCACCGCAGAAATGATCCACAACTGGAGCTGTCATTCTTAGTGTGTGTTTGGTTGGTGGAGATGTGCACAAATCCTGGAAATAAATGCCAAGCCCCTGCACCTCCCCTAGTCCTTGGGGACTGACTCGTGAGTTGTTTCTCTTGTGCTCAATGGGAAAATGTCATGGGTAATAGATATTGGGGACCAAGAACAGAAAATGCAGCCTTTCACTTTTAGGTCAATGGTGTGAGTCAAGCCCATATCTAGTAGTATCTGAAAGCAGGAATGATCAGGTCTTTGTGAAATTGGGCAGTGGCCTGAGTTCACTTTCTACTGCCCCCAAGGTCTATATTATGACCACCCCCACCTCCACAATTGGCACTAACTTGCCAGCTGAGTAGAGCAGACAATGAATCACGGAAAATCAACTTCCCTTTCACTCACAGATTTGGTCCTTCCAGAAAAAGACTGAGCAACCTTGGAGGATGATGAGGGGTGGGAGAAGGAAAAGAATAACTTTCTGTTTTGGTTGTAGGTATAAAGAGAGGACTTTTGTCTCCAGTTCCATCTGGCCCATTTGATCGGCATAAAATTCAGAATGAACCTTTCCACGGATCACCTTGGTTATATATTGGGAGGACTTTGCATGAAGATCCTAGACCATGAAGGGAGAAATTCCTGTCAAACCATACCAATGAGTGGAAGCCTCGTTGTGGAATAAAGAACTTGGGAAACTAGCGGGTAAGTGAACAAATGCTGTGAAACAATCAATAGATCCTACATCATCAAAGGTATGACATGCACTTATGTAGCCAAATATATTTTAGGTGTAATGGAACAGACTGCTTAGTGAGGTAGTGGAAATTCTTTCACTGGAGGTTTTCCAAAGGAGGCTGGATAGCATCTGTCTTGGATGGGTTAGACACAGCAAATCCTGTATCCTGGCAGGGGGTTAGACTAGATGAACCTTGAGGTCCCTTCTAGCCCAATGATTCTATAATTAGGGATGTGCCAGAGTCAGTTGGGTAGGACCTGGCTTCAAATCTAAACTCAGCGTTCCCAAAGTCGGTGTCCTAGCTCTGCTTCTCATAGCCCACAGGATCCAGATTTGAACTCCCCCTAAATCTGTGTAGAGTTGGATTTGATGTTTCACTTTGGCCCCATCGTTAGTTTTCATGATGATCGTACTCCAGTGGATAGTGGTGAGTGCATATTTGTAAAACGAATGAAGTCTTGGTAATATTAGCCTTCATTCCAGTGCTGTCTCTGCTATTAAACGTTTACTGAGATGTGAGCCGAGACTGCTGGATCTTTTGTGGGAGAATGACTGGGTTTGGGAATTAGGGATGTGCTAATATTTCTGTGATTTTAAAGCCATTCTCTGTTTCATTTCCAGATGAGGAGACAGAATCCCTGAGCTATTTCTTAACATTGTCTGTGTCCCAGTTGCCTCTCCCTATGCTTCTCACAGGACTATAGTGGTTTTAACATTCACCAGATCATTCTCTTCGGGATGCCTGCTATTCCAATGAAACAATTAACTGACCACAGCAACAAAGAGATAAAAGACACATAAATAATAATAAATTTTTTTAAATAAAAGAAAACTAATTTGGGATCAAAATGAGTTACACATGCAGAGAAATCCATTAAGACTGGTGGGAACTTTTAAGAACCTATTCGTCTCCTGTCCCATAAAACGATACTGGAACAAGGCATGGTTGACATGACAGCAGCGAAATCATCTGGCGTAGGTGCACAGCCCAGACCAGAAAGGAAGCAATGGAAGAGACCTGAGCTGGGACAGCCTACCTGGGGTGGTTTCCTGGTTACTGCAAACAAGTGCTACCTATCTAGGAGTCTCCTAATGGCTGCTTGTTTTACAATTTCCCTTGAAGTTGGGGCTGTGTAAAGAAATTTGGTACAGTGCCTCTCCATCCACTCCCTCACATCCCATCTATCTGCAGAAACCTCTCTCATAGTAGAGCTATGTTGGCTGGGGACATGGTTATGGCTTTTGACTCATTCATGTTCAGACACTTGGTAAAGCAGCTATCGTATTTTATGAGAGTCTTTTAAGATGGCCTCTCACGTTTAGCAAAAATCCAGTTTAGTGAGAGAGACCGAGACAGGGAGAGAAATACACAGGCAGCGACACACAGAGAGAGCTAGAGAGACTAACTGAGGCACAGACAAAGACAGTAGAGACTGAGGTGGAAGTAGGGAGAGAGAGCTACATGCAGAAAACTGCTTTGCCAACAGCTGAGAGCAGACAAGCAGTGGCCAAACTTTCTAAACTGCAGCAATGTGATGCCCTGGCTTGGAACATCTGAAGTTATTGTTCACAAACCAACCAGCCAAATGAACAAGAGAAGAAAGGATGGCCCACAACCGCCTCCACCAGGCTCATCCTCGCAGCAGGCTGACAATGGCACTTGCACCTATGAGCAAGAACTTCCACAGAAGGAGAGAAACAACAGACAGAGCTACAACACAGATGTCTAAAATAACTAACGGACCAGTGAAGGCACATCCTCCATCATGGGAATGAGGGGGGGATACCATACAAGTAAAAGGCAACAGGAAAGGAAATCGGTTTTCTTCTCATTTATAATCCACCTTGGGAACTTACTGCTGCAGGTTAATATTGAAAAAAAACCTTTAGAAAAGGGATTAGATATGTGTAGGACTATGGATATAATCTACAGTGACACGAGTTAGTAACAATAATTACAGTGACTCTCAATCCTCATGGTCGAGGGGCGTGGGCTAATAATTACAATGGCGGGGGAGGAATTTCATTATCCATGCATGGATAGCATTGTACAGCTAGGCAGTGGTATTAGGAGGGTTTCTTGCCTTCCTCTGAAGCATCACATATAGGGTACTTCTGGACGCAGGATACTAGAGTGGATAGTCAGTGGTGGGCTTGCATATAGAAACTCATTTTCTAGTGCATCTAGGCTACCCCTAGTTTGGATGTCTTACTCTGCTCTCTCGCAGATTCCCTCTTCCACTTTTAACCCGGAGTATCTTCCAGTTTTCTATTCTGAAGGTAGATCTGTTCTCTGGGGTAGCTGTGTAGGGGCAGGGTACATTCTCAGGTACTTGGCAGGGTCATTACTTCCCAAAAACGATCAATAGCGCTATGTGTGCAGGTGACAGGCAATGCAGGGGTATAGCGAGACTGCAGGACACTTGGGTCAGGTACCCAGTTCTGATCTTTCACTCCACTGGCCTATGACAGCATGGGGGACTGTGGAAAAGCCTTTTGCTGCTTTCTCTGGCTGGCTAGGAAGCAGTGTTGACGTGTTCTGAATGGATTCCTATCCAGCCCTCTAAAGCCAGAGGCTAGATACAGATACAGTGCATTGCCTGGAGGGTGACGAGGTTAAAGAAGGAGAAAATGAGGAATTCTAATAGATCTAGATGAACCAGGAAAGGAAAAAGAAATAACCAGCCCACATACTGCAGCTTGCTTGCTCCCACTCTCCTATCTCTGCGGGAGCAGTGGCTTTTCTCAGTCTGAGTGAAATTGTGAGAGCCTGGCGGCTGCAATGAAAAAACAAGAAGGATGTGGAGAATTATTAGATTTTAATGGAATTGGCTCTTTCTTTGCCTCCTAATCTCTTGATCTCAAAGCAAGAAAAACATGATTTCAGAAAGGCTTCCTGGGGGTGGGAACCATTCGGAATGTGACCTGGCCCATCAGAGCCAGGAGTTTGGGCATGGAAATATGTATGTGCTTAGGCAGGCGGGGAGGAGAGGAGAGGAAAGGAAGTGTCTTCGGGGGCATTCAGATCCAGCTTTGAATCTGAACGCTGCAGCTCATGCCAATCTTTCATCACTGGTGACTGACTGGACTTCTGGTTTGGTTCAAACAGCTTTTTCCACCATGTGCATCCTCCTGACAGCTCTGCACGCCCCAGCGTCTGTCATCGACCCCTCCTTTAGTCCCCCTTCCTCTCCTCAGCCCTCTCCTGTTGGCACCTTGGTGCCAGCAGTGGGCTGATGGGATAGGAGGTCTCTCCTAGTTTGAGTCAGATGCAGCATGACCTTAATCCACTGAACTATAAATCCTCCAGGCAGGGCCGCTGAAAGCGGGTTTGGGCCCTGGTGAATAATTTTTTTCAGGCCCCTCAGCAAGGTCAGACTGGCTAAATAGGGCCGACGAAGCTGGGGAAGCCAGGCTCCGGGCCCCCTTCTGGACCTCCAGGCCCTGGTAATTTGTACCGGCTTCCCCCCCACCTCGTCAGCCCTGCCTCCAGGACTTGAGCGTAGCAAGTGAATGCCCTCCAGCTGGGATCAAAAGGAAGGCAAAGATGAGACCCAACATAGACTACAGCCCTACCCGAGCTGGTGCAGGATAAGCAGAAAAAGGGGAAATCACACCCAGCCTGCTCAGGACCATCAAAATGGGCTTTGGTTTAGGATCCCCAGTGCCCATCTAGCACAGCGACAGGCACATTCGAGTGTTAGATTAGATCAGACAGAGCAGGTCAAACCCCACTTCTCCTCCCTGCAAGATTTAAATTCCAGTGCTGGGAAAGCTTTTTTAAGCAACTGGGAGAGAAGGGGGTGGGGGGAATCATATTGTGCAATCATTCAAAGGCCTTTCCTTCTACTCATTCTGCTTGTTGAAACCCTGACGGCAGGCAAAAGTTTAATTTATATAAAGGCAAGAAAAAAAGAGAGACCCTCCTCCATAGCTCTGCCTGATAGCCAGAGAGATGAGCTTGAATCACACTCAGTGCTAAGTCACCTGATGATCACAAGCAGTTGTCATGCCACAGAGGTTGGGGCTTGGCTGCACATGCCCTGGGCACAATGTTAATGTCCTGGGGTCAACTCTGCGTTTTCATTAACACCCCGCTCACTCTCCGTAGCTAAGTGCCCCTGCGATGCCTGAGATCAGCTGAGTGGGAGCAGGGGGCAGCATTCCCATCCGGCTCAGGGGTAGGTTTGAGATCAATGACCCAGAAACCTCCTTTTTGGTCCACAGATGGCAGAAATACAATTGTATGGGATTTTCCCCCCTGAGAGCTGCAGCTGAACAGGAACCAGGTCAGCTCCTGCCTCTGCTCCAGCAGTGACAGCAGCTTATTGGCTAAATTTCCCAAACAAGCTCCTCCATGCTTTCTCCCATGCTGCCCCCCGCCCCCACACGCTTGGAGGAGCTCCTCATGAACATCTGCAAAGCTCTCTCCTTTGAAACCCTCTTCAATGCTCTCCTTTGCTGTGAGGCCTACAAAAAACCCCAACACCTGACAAAGGTTAGTCATCTAGTGTGCAAAGACCACTGCCTCTCCTGCTGACCAATATTGTCTCATTGTTTCCTTGTGCTTCCCCATCTGTTGTCTCCTATCTGGCTGTCAGCTCCTTGGGGCAGGCAGGTATCAGAGGGGTAGCAGCGTTAGTCCGGGTCTCTAAAAGCAGCAGAGAATCCTGTGGCACCTTATAGACTAACAGACGTTTTGGAGCATGAGCTTTCGTGGGTGAATACCTACTTCGTCAGATGCATGTAGTGGAAATTTCCAGGGGCAGGTATATATATGCAAGCAAACTAAAGATAATGAGGTTAGTTCAACAGGAAGCTTGAGGCCCCGGTATCTAGCATGAGGTGTGAACCAAGGAGGAAAACTGGTTCTGTAGCTGGCAAGCCATTCACAGTCTTTGTTTAATCCTAGCTGATGTGTCAAATTTGCAGATGAACTGAAGCTCAGCAGTTTCTCTTTGAAGTCTGGTCCTGAAGTTTTTTTGCCGCAGGATGGTCACCTTCAGGTCTGCTTTAGTGTGGCCAGGGAGGTTGAAATGTTCTGCTACAGGTTTTTGTATTGCCATCTAATATCTGATTTGTGTCCATTTATCCTTTTCCGTAGACACTGTTTCAGTTTGGCCGATGTACATAGCGAGGGGCATTGCCACATATCTACACCAGCGACACCATCACAGGACCTAACCAGATCAGCCACACCATCACCGGTTCATTCACCTGCACGTCACCAATGTAATATACGCCATCATATGCCAGAAATGCCCCTCTGCTATGTCATCGGGCCAAACGGACAGTCTCTACGGAAAAGGATAAATGGACACAAATCAGATATTGGAATGGCAATATACAAAACCTGTGGGAGAGCACTTCAACCTCCCTGGCCACACTATAGCAGACCTTAACGGTGACCATCCTGCCAGCAAAAAAACTTCAGGACCAGACTTCAAAGAGAAACTGCTGAGCTTCAGTTCATCTGCAAATTTGACACATCAGCTCAGGATTAAACAAAGACTGTGAATGGCTTTGCCAACTACAAACCAGTTTCTCCTCCCTTGGTTTTCACACCTCAACTGCTAGAACAGGGCCTCATCCTCCCTGACTGAACTAACCTCATTATCTCTAGCTTGCTTGATATATATACCTGCCCCTGGAAATTTCCACTATATGCATCCAACGAAGTAGGTATTCACCCACGAAAGCTCATGCTCCAAAACGTCTGTTAGTCTATAAGATGCCATAGAATTCTTTGCTGCTTTTGGGGCAGGCACTGTCTTTCTGTTCTTGGTTTGATCTGCCTCCTCCCCATCTCGTGGGATCCAGGCAGAGGCTTGGATTTGAGGATCGAGCCTAGCCTGGCGTGGGAACGCAAATGATTAGGGCCAGAGACATCCTTCCTGCTCTTGCAGTGCCCTGTGCAGGGCCCAGCGCTCTCCTCGTTCTTGTGCAAGTCTGGCTGTGTGAGGACCAGGGCAGTCTAACCTGGCATCTTTGCTACACTCCTTAAGCACTGCCCCTGTCAGTGCACTAACAGCGGAATGGGGCCCTCTCTGAGGGCATAGTTGTGCTCTCGATTATCCTAGATACACTGAGCCAGAGTCATCCTTCCTCACCCACAAAGCAGCTGCAAGAGGTGGCCCAAGGGAGGCAGGAGACATAGTCAGTGCGTTTCCAGCTGTCGCTTGGTAGCACAGTATAGTGCCATTGCCTATACCAGCCATGGTGGGAGAAAGGGTACGAATTGGGGCAGCCTTCTGTCACAGCCGTCCTGTGGCAGTGCCCCGTGCTTTCCTCAAGCACAATGATTTGGTTGCCCAGGCAATGCAGGTGGTGGCTTTAAGCCACCCTCTTGCCCAACCGTTTACCAGTTTGCAGTTGCTGGAAGCACCCCTGCTGTGTCACCAGCAGAGAGGGGAAAGTGTCACTGATGCAGAAAGGTCTCTTCTTGCTTCCAGGGTGGAAATGAAAGTGGCAGGAGCCCTGTTTGCGAAGGGTCTTCTCGTGAGGGGCTCAGGCCAAGAACAAACTCCAGAAAAGCCAGGAGTTTGCCCTTCCAAAAGGAAAAGCCATAAGCTCAGCCCTTGGGAAGTGGGGGCAGAGGGCGGGCAGTAACAAGGAAGAAAGAAGCAGGCGGATGAAAAAAGGCAGGTGCTATTTGAGCAGAAAGCTCGACTCAGCAGCTTTCTGTTAAACTTCTCCAACAGGGCTGTTTGCTTAGCTCACAGCTGAGGCAGGGCCGGCGAGTGCGCACACAGGACATGATTTTTTATGCTGGCTGTGAGCGGGCTCTGAACGTACTTGGCTGCTGTGGCATTTTCCGGCCCTCCCGGCGGGCTCCCAAGGGGACCTCTGTTTGCGGTGCCACATCTGTTTGAAATTTTGGCACAACTCAGGCAAAGAAACATGGTTTCTGGTGTCATGGCAACCAGTTTTTACTGATCCTATAGACAGTTTTACTGTAAGGCCTTTAACTCCTTGGCTTTCAAACAGAAAATCCCAACTTATCGTAATTAGTCATGGTTCCTGTGATATCCCCTTGCAACAGAGAAGACACAAGTCTCAGCTATGATGAATATCAAGGGAAGAGAGACTGATAGCCACAGACTGACCCTGTGGTTCTCTCTGGCTCCCTTGTGTCATTACACAGGGTCTCCTTAAATCACGGCGGGGACTGTGTTGAATACATCACAGGCCCAAACTAGAACCTCAGACCTCTGAACTGTGAGGGAGTCCAATGTGACTTAGTGACAAGCCGGTTTCTCTGTAAAAGCCAACTCAAACCAAATGCCCCACATGAAAACACTCTGGAACTTTGGCCGGTTCAAACCCACATCTAGGGCTGAACATTGCAGCTTAGGCCCATCTATGTTCAAAATTGTGTGGGTGTTTCATCGCCAAAGGACGTTGTGACTTAATGTGACTGAGTGTCTGTAGCTCAGTATGCAGTAAGGAAGAAGGTACGAAAGTCCTCTCCAAGAGAGACTGGATGGCTTGACTGATTGTTAGCAAGCTCCAGAGAATTTCCTCTTTAGGCTGCTTGTTTGAATACAGCTCAGGCTAGTGGAAATAAAGTTGTCACGATAGGTTCCATTTAGTAGCTGATATGAAATGAGTTTGGTGGGTCACTTTACAGAAGATGGTGAAATCCTCAACATGGATACATGGTGTAGGCTCTGAGGCATTAGAGATCTGCAATATAGTCCAGTGAGAGCATGATGGGCCCTGCAAAATGCTAGCCAAAGTCAGTCCAAAATTTCAATAACACTGGGATCCATGGAAGAATGTCCATAGGGAAAGTTCATTTTCTTTACAAGAAGCCAGCTGCCAGGTGTGACATAAGAATGGCCATATTTGGTGAGACAAATAGTCCATCCAGCCCAGTGTCCTGTCTGACAGCTCCTGAAGCCTGGTGCTTCAGAGGGAAAGAACAGAACAGGGATTCATCCATCCCCTGTTGTCCACCCTCAGCTTCTGGCAAACAGACGCTAGGGACACCATCCCTGCCCATCCTGGCTAATAGCCATGAATGGATGTATCCTCTACACCACTGACAGCTACATTACAATTGTATGAAATAAGGCTAACTGATGTGAATTGTTAGTGGAGACCAAATTATTTTTGTTAGAGACCAAATTATACATTGTATGTCTGATAAACAGGTCAAAAGCAAGGTTAAACCAAGCAATAGACTTGTCTTTGCATAGAACAGAGATCAGTTGCTAGCCTGTTAAAAACTGTGCTTCCCAAATGAAAGCAATAGCATACCATGAAAGAACTGAAGTACGTTCAATTAAAATACATACCACAGCAAAAAACAAGAATAAAACATGCAAGAACCCCAGTTTGTTTGCAATAAAAGCAGAGATAATCACAACACAAAGGTGTTCGCACCAGAGTTTCATGCAATAAAAGTAACCCTTACAAACTCTGCTGGAGGAAGTCTGTTCAGAGACAACATGTCCTTATATAGTGGTCTGGCCACTGGGATTCAGTCCATGCCCTTGTGATGAAAGAAGCACAGACTGCAATGTAACATTTGGACAGTCACCAGGAAGGGGTCCAGCTGTCGTGGGCACCAGTCTTTCCTCATGCAATTCCTTCCTCAAGGACCAACTCCCCGCTGTAATCTGTACAAGAAACCAGCTAACCAATGATGGGTAGGTGATGATCCACTCTGGGAGAGCTAATTTTATGTATTTATGTAATATGATATATGGAGCTGAAAGCAGGTCAGCAACGAAAGCGGAGGAAGAAAAATTCGCTGTCACTCAGAGAGCTATAGAAAGGCGAATGTGCAAGATATCACTCCGCGACCATATACCAAATGAGGACATCAGAAGGTGTACAGAGGTGACTAATGGAGTGCAGGTGATGTATGATGCAAAGCAGAGATGGGTGGGTCATGTAGTCTGCAGGCAAGACAATAGGTGGACAAACCGTATCAGTGACTGGATCCCCAGAGACTGCAAGTGACTTCTGGGCAGACTGAAAACGTGCTGGGCTGATCCCATGACAAAACTCTTTGGCCAGAAATGGAAGGAACGTGCTCGCCACAAAATAGAATCGTGTGGCATTGACTTGCGTTTGTGGAGGGACGGATGAGGACAAGCCGGCAAAGGTGATTTAAAAAACCCCAACAAAACAACAACCTTGCTGATGGTTTGGTGCTATTAGTTTGCACCACCATTCCCTACCTGATGGTGTGAGCTTATTAGTTTCCCTTATTCTCTCTCCTATCATTTACCTCGGTGACTTTCTGTATTGCTGTTTCTAAGTAGACGGTAGGCTTTCCGGGGGCAGAGAGAGTGTCTACTGATGTGTTTGTACACCTAGCATACTGGAGCCCTGATCAGCACACACATGATCAGGCTGTTGAGTGTCACCATTAAACAAATACTCAATACCAGCTGCCAGATGAAATTTGATAACAGATGGAGCTGCCCCAGATGTCAAGAGCTGCAGAGAAGAAGGTTGTTAGGCCAACTGTGGTCGGACCCTGATTGCTGCAGGAGAGCAGAGTATTTTGAATTAGAAGCACATATATTGGCGCATAACAATAAACATCTCTCAATCCAGCTGGGGTCATGCTATAGTAATGAACAACTGGTTGTTTACTGTGTGGATATAAAGGGTGGTATGGTGTGATAGGGCTATGCATCTGGCATCAGCCACTTGCCAGAGGCATGCAAGATATCAGGCTCGGTGGACCATTGATCTGCTCCATTAAAGCTATTCCCATGCTGCTTTATAGAAGTTGGAAAATTTCATTATCCATTGCCAAGAAAAAAAACAACCCACCTTCAATTCAGAGAGGAAAAGATGCATGCAACTAAGGCAGGGCTTGACTTATGAGAAGTCACGTGGTCTTCTTGGACAAGGACCAGGCCGGATGGTGAGTTCTCGGAACACCTGACTCTGCAAGTGACCTTCAGCAAGTCACTTGACCTCAGCCAGCACAGCTGGAAAGTTAAGTAAAACACAGTTTGGCAGGAAAAATAAAGATGCTACATCAGAGCTGATCTTTCCTCCTTCTGTATTTGGGCAAACTTTGATTTGAAGGTACACACTCTAAATTGATAGGCAGAAAGTTTGATGGGTTTGGATAAGCACCCCTAAACTTTAAATTTAAGCAGCATTTAATAGGCATGGAAAGCAGGTTCTATGGAAATTAAACTCAAAACAAGTAGAATTTAACAGGGCATAGTTTTTTTTTAAATCAACCTATACAATTCTATAACAGGGAAATAACCATTAAATTCCATAGGAATATCCAGAAAGTCTATAGAAAAGTTATTATTTTTTATTAAATTCTATAGAGGACTATTCCGTAAGGGACAAAAGATTGGAGGGGGGGAAATGGGGTGAGTAAAGTGGAAAACAGAACCAGGGCTCTGATTCCATTTCTGGCTTTGTCACCAATTCCTTATGTGAACTTGGGCAAACTACTTACCTTCTCTGTGATTCAAAATTCTCCATCTGTAAAACTGGGACAATACTATTTGCCATTTAAGGGTGAGGCTGTGAGACTCCAATTCAATAATGTTTGGAGCTCAGCTGTTATAGCAGTGAACATAAGAACGGCCACACTGAGTCAGACCAAAGGTCCATCTAGCTCAGTATCCTGTCTTCCGACAGTGGCCAGTGCCCTAGAGGGAATGAACAGAACAGGGAATCATCAAGAGATCCATCCCCTGTTGCCCATTCCCAGCTTCTGGCAAACAGAGGCTAGGGACACCATCTCTACCCATCCTGGCTAAAAGCCATTGATGGACCTATCCTCCATGAATTTATCTAGTTCTTTTTTGAACCCTGTTATAGTTTTGGCCTTCATAACATCCTCTGGCAAGGAGTTCCACAGGTTGATTGTGCATTATGTGCATTGTTTGTTTTAAACCTGCTGCCTGGTAATTTCATTTGGTGACCCCTAGTACATTGGAGGTCATATGACTCAGAGAGAAGATTTTAAAGTGCCCTGGGATCCCAGAAAGTGCTCAAGGAAGGCAAAATATCATTATATTAGGTATCCTCTCCCACTTCTCCCTCCATGAGGACCTGCAGAGCTGAAAATGAAGAACCTCTTCCCCTGCCAAATGTTCAGTTCTGGTTTTAGGTGAAGGTTTGGATCAGTTTCTTTTTGAGTCAAACCCATTTGCCTGTCCTTGTTCGGAAACGACCCTCCACACAGAGTGATTTCTGTGTATGGCACTAAGAGATCTTGTCTTGAATACTGCACAGTTTTCATTGCTGCTGGACTTCATCCCAGGTACTCTGGTCTGGGCAGGGAATAAGAATCTAAATGGACAGACAGATCTCTCAAGGCTTTTTCAGTGTCATCAGGATCAATGTCCATATGGCACTTGTTTGGCCCATCAAACTTGAAAGTGTCTCTCTTTTCAGAAGTCTCTTTTGACCCTTTAAACAGTTAACAATGCTCCATATCTTCCCTCCGGCAGAACTAATTCCCAGACGTTGAAGCATTTTCATTGCAAAACACAGCTTGGACTTCTGGACTCAGTTATTTGTTTGGAAGATGTAGACAGAAATGAAAGTGTAGCAAACTCATACCAGATTGGATCCACTTCTGAAGCTGCCAAACAGCTGCCAACTCTGTTGAGTTTGGGGATCTAGCCAGGCTGCTCTCTAGAGGACAGGGCTTAGGGGGAATCTGGGCTCTGATGTTAAGCTCAATAGCAGTCCTGGCATAAAAAAATATGCCACCCACCGCATTTTCCCACCCACAAGTATATACATAGGGCCCACCACCTCCCTAGGCTGAAATGCTGTTGACCTGCAGTAGGACCACAACAAAAGCAGCACTAACAATTAGCAGTTGTTGTAGCATTGTGCAGACAACAAATTTTTTTGCCAGCAGAAGAGTTATAGATGGTAGGACTGATCAGACCAGTGGAGCAGGCTCCTTGGGCAGATTGTGGAAGCACTCTCACTGCAGTGAGTGAGGACCAGATGGCATTATTTCTTGTCGAGCACTCTCCGTGTGCCCGAGCTGTAAGAAGCAGAGATGCCACAGGGAGCTACATTAAACTAATTACTACATTCATGTTAGATGGCAGGAGAGTGAGCAGAGGAAGGGAAGGGGAGAGAATGCGGCTGGGGACGGGGAAAGGAATTGACTTGTACAGCTCTTGAGATGCTCCCGAAGGCTCAGAGGACACTCAATGCAGAGCTCCCAGCACCCTATGAACCAGCTACCCATAAGTTGCTGATTATTCACTGTTAATCTTGCAAACCCTCACCAAGCATCTCTCCAGCCAGGGACGATACAGAAAGAGGGAAGGACTTGCCTTTTGTCTCTGTAAGTGGCAAGGAGATACAATTCCCAGCCTGCACTTACGCTCAGTTTCAAGTTTCCATTGAACAGCATCTGATATGTCCCATTTTCCATAGACGAATTAGCCAACCAGCAGACAAACAAAAGAGGCTAGTCTGCTACGTCAGCTAACATGCTCAAAGGGGTGAAGAAGGGAGGGCTGACTGGTAAGTGATCTCTTCTCGGCTTGCTTATCTCTGTTCCAAGTATGCCTGGGAACCAGTGAATGAACACAACAGCTTCAGAGCTTGCAAAGCCGGAAATTTTTCACAACAGATTCTATTTTCTAAAACCATTTAGAATGGCACCTGCATGGCTTCATTTCACTCTGCTCGGGCAGGCGTCTATTGTATCGGGCTTTCCTTCAGCCCAAATACATAGTGCTTGCCTTGCTTTTCCTTCAAGGGAGAGAGATGAAACAAACAAGCAGGTCCAGTTGTCATTAAAATCATCATTGTAACAGAAGGGCCTATACCAACATCCTTGTCCTGAGCAACCCAAAGCTTTGGGCAAGCTTGGATCAGCCTCAGGCCTATTTCTAATGATTAGTATTTTGGACAAATGGTGGCATAAAGGGCCCATTTATCCCCCAAAGAAGATAAATGTAGCCAAATGTACCTTTAATTATTATTATACCCCTAACCTACAATCATCCCATGCACAGAACTTCAACTGAAGTCAATTGCTTGTGGAATGATTGCAGGACTGGTGCTTGAATGAAAGCACCTGCCCAGGCAGCACCCAGATACAACAGCGATATGCACCCTGGAAACACCAGAGAGTGAAGGCATTTGCTTATTCTGAGCAGATGGCCACACAGTGCCGAATCACTGCTGGTATAATGCCACCAAAGACAATGGAGTTACACCAAGGATGAATGTGGCACACCAGGAACAAGTAACCTGCCGTGACAGCTAGAACTTATCCAGCTTGTATATAGATAAAGCCCAGAGCACATCTCAACTTTAGGAAGGCTTCTGATACTGTCTCACATGCCATTTTTATGAGCAAACTAGAGGAATATAACCTAGATGAACCTACTATAAGGTGGGTGCACAACTGGTTGGAAAAGCGTAGTCAGAGGGTACTGGAAGTGCATCTTGTGTGGGGCCCCCAAGGGATCTGTCCTGAGTCCAGTTCTAGTCAATATCTGGTTTGGATAATGGTATGGAGAACACAATTTCAGTTTGTGGATGATACCAAGTTGGGAGGGGTTGCGAGCACTTTGGATGACAGAATTAGATTTCAAGATGATCTTGACATACTGGAGAAACGACATGAAATAAATAAGATTAGTTCAATAAGGACCAATGCAAAGTACAACACTTCAGAAGGAATAATCAGTTGCACAAATACAAAATGGGAAATGACTGCCTAGGAAGGAGTACTGCAGAAAATGATCTAGAAGTTAGAGTGGATCACAAACTAAAGATGAGTAAACAATTTAATCCTGTTGCACAAAAAAAAGCAAACATCATTCTGGGATGTATTAGTAGGAATATTGTAAGCAGGACGTGAGAAGATATTCTTCTACTCTACTTAGCATGGATAATACTGGAGCATTGCGTTCAGTTCTGGGCACCACGCTTTAGAGAAAGGTGTGGACAAGCTGGAGAAAGTTCAGAGGAGAGCAACAAAAATGATTAAAGGTCTAGAAAACCTGACCTACAAGGAAAGATTGAAAACTGGCTTAGTTTACTCTGAAAGAGAGTATTGAGGGGAGACATAACAGTCTGCAGGTACGTAAAAGATTGTTATAAAGAGGAGGGTGATAAATTGTTCTCTTTATCCACAGAAGACAGGACAAGAAATAAAGGGCTTAAATGGCAGGAAATTAGATTTAGGTTAGCCATTAGGGAAAACTTCCTAACTGTAAGGATAGATAAGCAATGGAGTAAATTACTTAGGGAGGTTGCGGAATATCCATCATTAGGGGGTTTTAAGAACACATTAAACAAACGCCTGTCAGGGATGGTCTAGATAATGCTTAGTCCTGCCTCAGTGCAGGGGGCTGGATTAGATGACGTATCAAGGTCTCGTCCAGTCTTACATTCTCTGATTCTCTGATCTTGCTTGGTTGGAACTCGCACGGTGAAGGGCCTTCAGCTGTGGAACTTGTTTCTGCCAGAGATCTGGCTGAGCACCAAGTCTTGCAACCATCTAAACCTGATGTCAGATCCATTTCTTCAGGCAGTCACCTTAACAACCAGGAAGGGTCGCCCTGCAGCTGCTTGGAGCTAGAATCATCGAGGTCGAGGCTCTTCGTGGGAATATTCCTCCAGTGTCAGAGGGGTCTTTAAAGACTGACCAGATTCTATAGTAATGGGTGCTTTTCAGAGGGATGCACTAATAATCATTATGGGAATAAGAAACAGAGACCACCTGCTAGGCCACAACCAGTCTGTTCCCAGAGGCCAACGGAGGACTGTCGCATATAGTAGCTGTTCTTGCACTTTGTCCAATACACTTTGAAAATGCAGAAGTGAAGGAGCTTCCATCGCTTCCTGCGGGAGACTATTTCCACAGCTGAATGGATCTCAGCATAAGGCAGATTTTTCTGATAGCCAGCTGAAACTTCTCAGTGCTCCAAGTTCTACACCTTGCATCACCCTATACAACTCTTCTCCCTTCTTTGGGTTCACACCCTTCAAACTTTTGTGGGAGGTGTCTTGGCCCCTATGGATATCGTTTAGCCACCCTGGGGTCTATGCTGTCTTAGAGGTGCTAAACACAAATTGGGGGAACTGGCACTGGCTCAAGGACTTTCAGCTAATCTACTGGGTCGGCCACTGGCTCTGTTCCACCATCTCCACCTGAGCTGCCCATACAAGACTTACTGGCCTCAGCAGAAGTGTGAGGCTCCCACCCCTTTGCCGTCTTCTGAACTTAGTTGCGAATAGCAGACAAGTGGCATACTAGGCCATCATGAAGCAGTGGCAGTTCAGGCTCCTACAAACACCTCTGGTGTAAGAAAGCAACACACCACGGCCTGTAGGGGGCATTGAGTGGGAAGAAACTATTGCCAGACGCCGCTTCTCCATTTGAAATTTGTTTGCAATGCAAGTTCTTCTCTCTCAAAAACAAACAGTCCCCTCACAAATCTGCCCACAAACAAATCAAGAAATCAGTAGGGTGTCTGGTAACTGCTTGTTCTTCAGCGGAAGGACCTGTTTTCATGCGTAGTGAGGGTTCATGTCCCAGCCTCACGTTGCCTTGAGGGCTGAAATACTGGTTCCTTATTCTGTAGATCAAGTCTCTCGGACTCTGGTAATATTTTCCGGCCTTTCTAAGGTGCCTGCCTGAATGAATGAGGAAACATGACGACAGACTGGCTCCATGCACTGGGCGATTGGTTACCACTTACATCACTGAGACAACCCAGACAGAGCGAGGAGAAAACCAAGCAGGGATTAAATCATCCCAGATTGTATTTGTAAACAAAGGTGGAAGGGATCAGGTAACGGTTTCCCAAGGAGGAAACAAACAGGCAGACTGTTAAAACAACAAAGACTGGAGCTCTGATACTGTCCTTAAACCATAGCTGCTGATTTCTTTCCCCTTCTCTCTCACACTTAGTAACAGCTGTGCGATTTAATTAAATACGCTGAGGAGGACAGGGCTTTCTCTCTTTGGACGGCGCCCAGGACCGGCGCCAGCGTTTCTGGCGCCCTAGGCGCCAGGCCATTTCGCTGCCCCGCACGCGGGTCTTGCGGCTCTGGTGGAGCTGCTGCAGGCATGCCTGCGGCAGGTCCACCGGAGCCACGGGACCAGCGGACCATCCGCAGAAATGCCTGTGGCAGGTCCACCGGAGCCGCGGGACCAGCAGACCTTCCGCAGAAATGCCTGCGGCAGGTCCACCGGAGCCGCGGGACCAGCGGACCTTCCGCAGAAATGCCTGCAGCAGGTCCACCAGAACCGCGGGACCAGTAGACCCTCTGCAGGTACGATGCGGCAGCTCCACCGGAGCCGCCTGCCGCGCCCCCGGCAAAATGCCGCCCCCCCCCATAATGCTGGTGCCCTAGGCGACTGCCTAAGTCACCTAAATGAAAGCGCCGGCCCTGACGACGCCTATCACCTAGAATGCAGTGCTCCAAGGATGACAGATGTCTAGTCCCCAACCATGCTTTGCTGCCTCCCAGGCTCCATTCTCGGCCCTTTTGGATCCCACCAAGAACCTCTCTTGCACAAAACTTCTTTTTCTGCATTGTTCAGTTCTGTTACTTCCTAGTTCTTCTTTTCTTTTTAATATTCTCCCCCCTCCAATAGTATGTCCGCCTCACCACTTCTCTCCTCTTAGGCCTGGTCTACACTAAACATTTAGACAGATCAACAGAGGTGTGAAAAATGCATAGCTCAGAGCGCCAAAGTTCAGCAGACCTAGCCCCCGGTGTAGACGCAGCTAAGCAGATGGAAGAATTCCCTTCCATTGATGGAGGAAGCATCTAACATTACAGGGGCCCCGCTGCAGCTGTGCTTCTGTAGTGTCCATAGTGTAGACATAACCCAGGGGCTAGCTAGCAGCCCTCTGTGCAAACATCTTTCTGGCAACCGACCTTAGAGGGGAGAGAGGCTCTTGAAAGCAGCATGTTCTATCCTAGAAGGTCTTAATCCTTCCAGACGCTTTGTCACAGGCTATGCTTTTATGCTGCTGGATGTTTGAAGGCAGCCAGACCATTAGGCGAGGGCACAGCTCGGAGCACGGAGCTCAGAAGGAAAATTCTAAAGGGTGGTTGCCTTTGTTACCGGGGCTTTAAACCTGCTCTCCAGTTTGAGTCAATGGAATAAGAAATGGATTAAAGAATAGGCTGCTTAACACTGCTGCTTAATTCTATAGCCTGGAGCAATACCACTTCGTGCTGAGAACCTGTCAGATCTCACAGGCTCTACGCATGTCAGGACTTGAGGCTTTTAAAGAAAACCAAAGTGGTAGGTGGTTCTCTTCCTTCTGAGTTGGTTCCAATTCCGTGCTCCAGTGAGGTGGTAGGACCCACAGAGTGACCGGAGGAGCCGACTTTCAGGGATGACATAAAAAGCACCATTAGCTTGACTACCTATGGTTTTCATTAAAATTTCTGTGTCACTTTTTGCACGAATAAAGTGTTATATTGTGTCCAGCTAGGGTAATCATATTCTGATTATCTAAATTCCTTCAGTAGTTTCAGCTGCATTTAGAGTGCTTGCCTGCATCGTATTGTTTATTATTTCAGTATGGCTATAAAACAGCTGCTTTTTTTCACTTCAGAGGTGGCTGCCTTTCAGTGGTGGGCAAAGTGATCTTTGTAAATGGCAGAAGTGTGTGAGCTATTTCGATATCCTTCAGGATGAACAGTGACTAATAATAATAGCATCCCCCATGGAAGGATCACAAAGAATTCTACAGACGCTCCCAAATTATGCTTCACAACCCCAAGGGATAAATATGATTATAACACCCATTTCACAGCTGGGAAGCTGAGCCACAGTGAGAGAATAGGTAACATGCTCAAGGTCACAGAGGAAGTCCACTTACTTTTTATTTATAGGCTTTTCTGTGGTTCTCAGCATTGCCTCACAAACATTAATGGATTTATCTTTACAATGCCCTGTGAGGTGGACTGGTTTAATTATCCCCAACTCATAGATGTGGAACTGAGTCTTGCCCCAGGAAGCCTCTGGCACAGCCAGGGTGAGAAGACAGAAAGTTTAATTCTCAGGATACATCTCACTAAATATAAATGAACTACCCAAGTGCTGAAGGAGCAAAGTGGGATTCAGCTGCGCTCTGAGGAGCGGAATGGAGGTATCCACAGCATGCGAGGGCAATAAATTATCCAGCATTAAGAATGACTTTCTACAACTATGGTTTTAAAGCTTTAATTTATGTCTTCTGCACTCCCTGGGGGATGTGTGTGTGTGTATGCCAACCATCTGGTCTTTTCTATAAAGATACATTCCCACCCACCTCAAACATCCTCCCACCCTTCCTTGAAAGCAGCAACATTGGCTGTTTGAAAACCTGATCGGCTTTCTATTTATAGATGCAGCCTTAAAAATGGAGAGGAAGTGGATGGTCAGGCTCCAAGGGAAAAAGTGCACAAATCCCCCCAAATTTCTCTGCTCATTGAACTTCCATCGAGCTCAGTGGTGCACCTGAGGCTTGCATGATAAGGTCCCACGATGGCAAACATCTCTTAGTAATATTTAGCACTCAAGGAGTACAAGTGACAGTGAACGCTGGGTTCCACTCAGTTCACCTAGATGGAGGCAACACTGGTGTATGGGGGAAATATCTGAAGAAAATGATGGCTGTTGTGCCTGTTCCCTGCTGTTGGGGCTGTCTATGATCACCATTTTCCTCAGCTGTTCAAAATATCGGGGATTTACTGGATCCATCGCTGCTCCTGGATTCCCAGAGAGAGCAATATCTGTCCCTCAGATTATGACCTTTCTCATCTGACATCTCACCTCCAAGATGGACTATTGCAACGTCCTCCACTTCAGTCTACTGTTGAGGATCAGTTAAAAGCTTCAACGAGTGCAGACTGCCGCTATCTCTACCTCTGAAGTAGAAAAGGAAGACCTGAGCATATAATGGTTGTATTCTGCAATGGTTTCTTGTTTTGCTTCAAGTGCTACTGACTGTGGGCATTATCACTGTGAATGTTCTTGGGGTGCCCAGGACTGAGAGTCACCTTGTTACTCCCATTTACATTTAACTGGGTGTAAGCTCCCTAACACCACCAGCCTGTTCAGGCTCTCCTTTGCGGTATGCTAGTTCTTATTTTGCCCCAGTCCCTGAGTCCCTTTGAAGTGTTCCCCTAGCAGGGTCCAGCCCCTTATCCACTCAACTCTCTCAGAAATACCTGGTTTGCTGTCTCCAAAGAAACAGCATACACATCAGCATGTATGATTCAACTCAGAATCAGCACCATGCTTAACATCACAGCACTGAGATATATTTATAGTGAAAACCAGAATATGTTTATCATCAAAGAGTCAAGAGTTCATGAGTAAGAACAATAGAGACAAATGGTTACATATAAAATTGTAACACACTTTCTAGAGACTACACTTTATTACCAAGTTAAGCCTGTCTAAAAATGTTCTCACTCACCCAAAGTCTTCTGCAGGTTTTCAGTCAGTCCTGGCTGAGATCCCATTTTCATGAATGTAAACACACTGCCTTTGCAGTTCGTAGGTGCAGGATGAAGGGGTGTCTTCTTTTCCTCATACTTCCCATCCCCTACAAAAGCTCATAGTTTGTACTCACAGACAGGCAAGGCACCAGGGCTTGCTTTTCCTATGTGCTACTTCTTGTCTTTCCGTTGAATTTGCATGTAAATGGCCATCCATTGTGTTAGTTTACAGTGCATAATTTACCCCCTCAGAGAGGTGAAAAAGCATCTCTTTGACAGAAGACCTGTTTTTTCTCCTCTTCTGGTGACTTATACCGTGATACGGACTCTAAGAACATAGTTTCAGTATCTACACGTAACTCCTTACATGGTATCTGCGTGCACATTTCACAACAACATTACTGACCAGCGTGGTTTTCATTTAAGCCCTTGGACGGCATTCTTTAGTGCACTAGAATGTACATACCAGAATCAGGACATTCCTGTAAACCCCTAGTCAAGTGGCTTTAAGGGGTTCTTGGGCCACAAACATTCACATAGCTGTGAATATCCTAGGACCTCGTTAACTCACACACTGCTTCTCTCCTTAAGCAGAAGGCATGATCCTCCAGAATGCTTTCCCTCTCCACTTCATGTACTGCAAACTGGGTAAAGTACTTTCCTCCTGCAAGCTGTGGCCCTCCATCCAAGTTCCATGCAGGTGGCTATGTTCTGTCCTCTGTTGGGATCTCGGAGGTGGGTGACAGGGCATTTTCAGTGGATAGCCCTTGATCCAAAAATGTTGCTTGTGCCTGTGTCCCTTTTCTCTCTCTCTTGTGTGACCCATTAGAACCCGAGTCTGCCAATTTTGGGGGTGCTGAGCAGTCACCATTTGTTCACCCAGATAGCACAGCAATGAAGGTGGGATAGAAACCAGAGACAAAAGAGATTGTCTCAGTTGGGGCAGGTGCTTAGCAATGGGATGATGTTAGTGGGATTTGTTCCAAAAGCTAGCAGCAGTTCTTCACTTTAATTTCAGTCATGTGCTTGCACAAGTCCAAGGAGAGGTGGAATGGAAATACATCTTTAACAGGCAATAGGACCAATGCCTGCAGCATTCCCATTGCAGGGACCTGCAGAATGAAGATGGCATCTGGGAACTGAGTGCAACTTTCCTACGGCAGGGTGCAAACACTGGAGTCAGAGTCTGAACATTTACACACAGAGCAGAAGAGAGCACATGCAAAGAGAATTCAGCCTAGACCTGTACAAATTTTTACAGGGGGCCTGAACTTCCCGTCTGGTACAGGATGTGATAACAGAGAAGGGCCCTGTTTTTTACCTAGTTCTCCCAAAAAGATGGTGATTCACGCCTTAAAAACCCTGTGTGCGTGTCTGCATGGGGGGGGGGGGGAGGGTTTGGCAAGTCACGCCATTGCCCCGTGACTCAGTATCCCCATTTGTAAAATGTGGATAATCATACTGACCTCCCCTGTAAAGTGCTCTGAGATCTACTGATAAAGTGCATTATGTAAGAGCTAGGGGAAAAATTCTGGAGTAAGACTTCGGTTTTGTGACAGCTTTTGAGGTTTCGAAATTTGTTTCAATCAACAAGGGAATGGAAATCAACCTGCTGAACATTTCTGTGAAATGGACTTGTCACCAAATGTTCATTTTCAGCTTCGAAAGATCAGGATTTTGATTCTACTGTCTGTCTGGCTTTGTCATCAGAAGTGTCCAGAGAGGGCTGAATCTCAGAAGGCCCCTAGGCGAAAATTTTTTTGAAATCGATGTGTCGCCGCAAAAATGTTTCAGCTTCAATTAAACAGAGCATTTCAAGAAAAATACTTGATGTCACAAATGTTGCAACCAGCTGCACTCTGTGCTCATTAGCATTGGGCATTTTAGGCAAGAGAAAGGCATCTTGGCAAAAATATGCCATTGAAATTCTGGGCAGATGAGCTCCATTTAACACCCACTAATTGTTGCACAATAGTTACAGAAATAAATGGAATTTGTTCATTAGATGTACTCCAATGAGTAATCCAAGTCAGGTTTAAATAATTATTTCTATCTTCCCAAGACGCTGTGCTGATTATCTTGCTGGCTGCTTCTCTTTGCTTTTCTGCTTAGATACAGGGAAGATGTTGGACACCAGCGCTCTGGAATGTCACTGGTTGCTGAAACCACGTTACTATGATGTTGTGAGATTTTCTAGACACTGGTTACTCTTGATTCTTAAAGCTGATCACAAATACATAATAACATCAGAATGGCCGTACTGGGTCAGATCAAAGGTCCATTCAGCCCAGTATCCTGTCTGCTGACAGTGGCCAATGCCAGGTGTCCCAGAGGGAGTGAACCTAACAGGTAATGATCAAATGATCTCTCTTCTGCCATCCATTTCCACCCTCTGACAAACAGAGGCTGGGGACACCATTCCTTACCCATCCTGGCTAATAGCCATTAATGGACTTAACCTCCACAAATTTATCCAGTTCTCTTTTAAACCCTGTTATAATCTTAGCCTTCACAACCTCCTCAGGCAAGGAGTTCCACAGGTTGACTGTGCGCTGTGTGAAGAAGAACTTTCTTTTATTTGTTTTAAACCTGCTGCACATTCATTTCATTTGGTGGCCCCTAGTTCTTATATTATGGGAAGACATAAATAACTTTTCCTTATTCACTTTCTCCACACAACTCATGATTTTATATACCTCTATCATAACCCCGCCTTAGTCTCCTCTTTTCCAAGCTGAAAATCCTAGCTTCTTCAATCTCTCCTCGTATGGGACCCGTTCCAAACCCCTAATCTCTGAACCTTTTCTAGTGCCAGTATATCTTTTTTGAGATGACAAGAACACATCTGTACACAGTATTCAAGATGTGGGCGTACCGTGGATTTATATAAGGGAAATAAGATATTCTCTGTCTTATTCTCTATTCCTTTTTTAATGATTCTTAACATCCTGTTTCCTTTTTTAACTGCTGCTGCAAACTGTGTGGATGTCTTCAGAGAACTATCCACAATGACTCCAAGATCTCTTTCCCGATTAGCTGTAGCTAAATTAGTCCCCATCATATTGTATGTATAGTTGTGGTTATTTTTTTCAATGTGCATTACTTTACATTTATCCACATTAAATTTCATTGGCCATTTTGTTGCCCAATCACTTAGTTTTGTGAGATC